>NW_017264198.1:387152-451925 GCF_001619985.1 Xylona heveae TC161 | reverse complement strand
TTTACCATTTACCATTTACCATTTACCATTTACCATTTACCGTTTACCACCTACTGCCTACCGTCTGCCGTCTACCGTTTCCCGTTTCCTGTTTCCTGTTTCCTGTTTCCCGTTTCCCATTTCCCGTTTACCCTCTGCTGTCCACAGTCTTTAGTCTGCTGTCCGCTCTGTAGTCAACAAAACACACCTGAATTGTGGAATGGCAACGATTTCAGGACTATTTCAGGACTAAATAGCACGCACAATCTTGCGGTACTGTGTAATGGTAATGAAAAGCATCTTAATGGTAGTAATGAAACGTATCAAGAATTGATCAGTCTATGCTACAATGAGACACGAAGATACGAAGACACTAAGATACTATGAGACCTGTAAGATCTACAAGATCTACAAGATCCAAGGCACGAAATAAAAGGCTTCAATGGAGAAAAAGAAAAAAAAAGGCGCTATTGAAAGAACCCGATCAAGGTGCTTAAACGGGAAGAATTTCTTTTAAAAAAAAAGAGAAAGAAAGAAAGAATAGAAAGGTAGTGAGAAAAGATTGTGGGAGAACAAACATGGCTCATAGAAAAGGATTGAATAGCAGACGCTGACGCTGACAGTTTTGGCTTCTGGCTTTGCTTCCGCTGGAAAAGTGAACGGTTCTACAGTACACGACAGTAACAGTAATGTTGCGATCGGGCGACAACTGCTCAGCAAACTCATAGTAAAACATGGCAAATCGAGTATCAAGTGAAAGCAGATGCGGCATGAGAGTAATGGCAGTAAATAAAAATATATTCAACGCTCCCTAGCACACCAGATACGCCTAACTCGATGTGATTGATCAGATCCCACGTGGATATCGAAGAAATGGAACGCGAGATGAGTTTTAGAAGAGAAGAAAATAGAGAAGAAAAAAAGAAAAGTAAAAAAAAAGGAGAGAAGGGAAATGAAGAGAAATGAAGAGATATAAAAACAGCATGGAAAGAAAAATTAGAGTCGTTTGCCAGGGACAAAGACGAATAGGATGACAAGGGCGGTGACGATGAGAATGGTCACGCCGAGAACCATGAGCGCCCGCTTATTCAGGAGCTGGCGGACAAAGGGCTCACGGATGCGGGCAAAGGACATGAATGTGTACTCGCTGTAACCAGCCAGAGCCATTATTGGATCCAGCGCGTATTGTTGAGAAGCCAGGGCATAGACGCCAACGGTGAACGGGAGAATGAGCTGCATGAGATGCGAGTCAGCATAGAAAAACAACTAATCAATTCAAACATGAAATCTCACCCAGCAACGTGTGTGGCGGGAGTAGTTGAGGAAGATGAGCGCAAAGGCAGTCCAGAAGGCACCAAACAAGCTCAAGAGCCCAAAGATTAAGCGGAGCATCAAGCTCGGCGGGACAAGGTTTCCGAGAGCTTTGGAGCGAAGGAAGCCAGGGAACGCATCTCTCTCCATGGCCTGGAACGTATAGTCCTTGGCGGCGTCAAAGACTTCGGGATCGTCTCGTCCATATTCTTCGATATTGTTGGTAACGTCGGTGACGATGCCCTGCGGCAAGACAATCTCCCTCTCGGCGCCAGGAAGCAGATAGGTGTACAGAATCTTTTCAGCAGAGGCACGGATATCGGCACGTGCAACAGTATGAGAGGGCGAGTTGGAGTCGGTAAGGTGTTCCGGTGTGCTCATAAAGCTCGAAAGTTGGGGGCGCTCCGAGGACTTGGACTCTTGAGGATGCGAACCGACACTCGACTGAGGAGAATGGCCAGTGCCAGTCTCAGATCTCAAAAACGCAGAAAGGCGCTGATCCTGGTTCTTCTCATCACCCCCAGCATGCATGGATGGACCAGCCTCGCCCATGTCGCCGAAGCTCTCGAGAATTGCAGACGATCGCTTGCTTCCAGTCTTTTCGGGATCGGGTGTTTCAATCAGGACGGATCTTCGAAGCTCTCGAACATAGTGACGGCAAAGAGACATGTGTTGGGAGACATCAAGCCTACAAATAATATTAGCTTTGGTTCCTGCAATCAATGCCTCCGACCTTTGGTCATGGGGGCAGAGGGAGAGGGAGACCAACCAAAAGTCAAGGTAATCGACCGATCGCTGCTGATCTCTCATGTAAATGTAAAACGAGAAGAGGTCCACGGGAGCAAGTGTGCGCCGACTCAGCACTTCGAATAGAGTAGGCAAGCGGTTTCGCGCTGCCTCCAGATGAGGTGGAAATGCACCTGTAAAGGACATGGTGATCCTTTTTTGTTTCTGATCGTAGATAAGGGATAAAAATTGCTCGGCAACTTTAAGAAATAACCGTTCAATGATCGAATGGACTTGTCAAAGTGGGATTCAGTTCAGGAGCGACGTTATTCGAGTGGTATCGTGAATGGCTAGCCACAGCTTGATCTGATTCGGATTGGAAAACGAGCGTAGAGGTTAGGAGAAAAAGAAAAGAAAAGAAAAAAAAAAAAATCGAAAGAATGATGCAGAATTGCAGGAGTCAAAACGAATGGAAGAAGGATTGCGCAGCAGAGTCGCGTCCTTCAGAGTGGGTTGGGTCAAACGTCTGGGAGTAAAATGATTAACGGAGGAGCTAAGGAGTGAGGCACTTGTTCGACTCGAGCGTCTCACACTCGTCAGGGGAGGTGGATCGATCAGAACACGCGAGGAAGCCTTTCAGCACACAACGAGGGGGGACTTCAACTGATTGTGCTTTAAAAAGGATCGATACCAGCCTGCTGTTATCCCTTGACAAGATATGTTTCGCGTGAGTAGTGATAATGTCCTTCACCACCATGCGACAATGGGAGACAAAGCCTGATGCCTTCTTGTCTCCCTCTCTCTCTCTCTCTCTCTCCCTGAGGACAATCAAGATGCCAAGTCAGGTTTGGAGTTAACCGAACAAGGAAATTACCATCTCAAATGCTCAACCAATCAGAGCCACGAATGTGGTTTTAGCGTGGTATTAAAGGGAAACCTGTCATGGTTGCTGGTCGCAACACCAAATATTTTGACCTGACAATGCACGTTACAACTCAACCACAATCCCATAAATGCCCGCATAAACCTTAAAATATCCGAGTCACAACAATAGCAAAACATATCCAGCTTTTGTATTATACTTTCTACCATTTCAATGCTTATTCCCAAAGTACATCTATGCTGTGATAAATATACCATGCATGCCCTCACCGCCTCGATTGCTTAGTCAGGTTTGACCTCCTTAATCTAGACTAGAGATGGGTATCATCAACACTATTTGCCATTATCGTACTGTACAATTAATGACTAGGCGCTATACTAAGCTACACGACCTTCGCTTGACAGATAAGGTAAAAAAGGCATATCAAAGATAAAGGGAGAAGATGCTATGAGAAAAATAGCCAAAGACGCCAATCAATGCAAATCCATGGGCGGTGATATCCAGCCCATATCAAAGAATCATACAACGCCGGTTTTTCATGAGTAGAGGGGAATTTGCCAGGGGTTCCGAAACAAGTCAGTTACAGCAAACATTAAAAAAAAAAGCAAAAGTCGTTCTCGTCCTTGATCTCAAGCCGATTAGAGACAGAGTAAAACGGGTGGAACGGAAATTGTCAGCGAGGAGCAAGAACCAAGTAATAATACAAGATCAAGAAAGTTCCACCAATTATGATACATCCCAAGACGTAGGACTGAACACAGTGATATCAGCCCGTGAAGGATGAAACAGGAGGAGCCCGAAAGGCAAAAGCAATCGACACGGGCGTGCATCCACTACCTGCGCCGCGGAATATGATGAGCTTGCCCCTTCTTGGCTTTCTTCTTCTTCGGATCCAGAGGAATGGCGACTGGGACGTCTTTGAGCTCCCACTCGACATAACGGAGCATGTACTCATCAATGTGGCCAGGCTCCTCTTCCTCATCTGCATCAGCCATCTCTGCATCCATTGCGTCATCCGGCGCGGCAAGACCTGATCCGGCAGCTTCGAGAGAAGTTGTTGTGTCCACAGTGTCAGTACCAAACTGAACGGTCTTGGAAGCATTTGGGAAAGCCGAGGGAGGTGGCATGAGTTCCCTCGGAGTGGACGGGCCACGCGTTTTTGGCGTCCCGACAGAGCTGCTCTCGTGGCCAGCCTTTTCTTCGAAATCGGCGTCATCTGTATGAACCATTTCCTTCTCAGCAAGTCTGGCGGCATCGCGATCCTCGCGGTCTTCCACCTGCTGAAGAGCCTTCTCTGACTCCATACCGCCAAGTACGCGATCCATGGCGGCATTTGCTGCCGAGTCCTCGTCCACAGGAGGAGCTTCATCACCGAGCATATCCCTGATACTGAGCTTATTGAAATAATCAGTCGTAAACTCTCCTTCTTGAATAACGACATCGTCCAACATGCGCTTCTGGTTGGACTTGCGGAGAATATTAGACTCAATCGTATACTCGGAAACGAAGCGATAGATATGGACGTCTCGAGTCTGTCCGATACGGTGACAACGATCTTGGCATTGCTTATCCATTGCTGGATTCCAGTCGAGATCGTAAAAGATGACCGTGTCAGCACCGGTAAGATTAATGCCAAGACCTCCAGAGCGAGTCGAAAGGATAAAGGCGAGGATGCGGTTATCATTGTTGAAACGGTCAGTGAGGATTTGCCGTTGTTCAATCTTTGTTGCACCATCAAGTCGGAGATAGCGATGGCCATGGATGTTCAAAAATTGCTCTAGAATGTCAAGGACCTTTGTCATTTGCGTGAAAATGAGTGCCCGGTGACCATTGGCCTGGAGCTCGCGGAGAAGACGATCGAGGCGCTGAAGTTTGCCACAGTCATACTGCAGCAATCGTTTGTCGGGGAAAGCAATGGACAAGCGGATTCTCGCTTCATGAAAAGGGTCAGACTTGTAGACTCTGGACGATCTTTGAACCAATTCCATGCCCTGCGACTGCAGCGCAAGTGGGACAAGGTCAGTGGCGACAACGGCTGGAGTAACGCATCCGAAAGCCTGAATGGTCGATTCTAGGCTTTGAGAACGTTCATAGATTGTCTTGACCATGTCTCGAAGAACAGAGGATGAATTCAGAGCCCAATTGGAGAGCTCTGCTTGCTTCTTAGGTCTCGGCAAAAGAGGGCGCTCCTGCAAGTCAAGAGTGAGACGTCCAAGAAGTCCCTCTCCATACACAGGTCGCTTTTGGGTGCGGAGAGAATTGATATAGACGCAGTGACGAAGCTCCTCGAGCCTCGAATATCTCGCGGCGTTCTCCATATACGCCAAGGTCGATTCCATGGATGATCCATCCAATCTCTTTCGCCAGTCAATCCGACCGTGCTGTCGCCTAAGCCGTTCTCGAAGCGCAGGAATGGCAGTGAGCCGGGAACTTTCAGTCATGCCATGTAAAGAACCGGCAGCATCTCCCGTAAATGAGAAATTCAGGAAATCGAGATTAGCCTTGTTCGAGAGATCCTCCCGTAGAAGGCGTCGCCGCACAAACAGATCTTTAATCTCAAAATCAGCTACCACGGATTTTGGCATTGCAAAAGAAGTGACAATCTGCCGAGTCTCAAACAAATCAGGGTGATTGCAGACTTTCCGAAGTTGCATGAGACAGTTGATGATCGACAAATAGTTCCCTGACGAGAGGGTCTCACGGGTTTGTGCCAGTGACATGAAGCCGTCGTATAGGAAACGTTGTCTCTTCGACAGACGACAGTAAACAACATGTTCATACTTGGCCGGCATTTGCTTCTCGACATCTGCCTTTAATCGGCGCAAAAGGTAGGGACGAAGGACCTTGTGCAGTTTAGTTACTATACCCTTTGCTTCATCGTCCATTGTTTCTCGACCGTGCTCAAGGATTTGCTCGACGGGTCTTCGGAACCAATCCGAGAATTCCTTTAAATCAGCGAAGCCGCCCATTCCAGACTCCCTACTGTCCGATGGCATCAAGAAGAAGAGAAGCGACCACAACTCCGTCAAATTGTTTTGAAGGGGCGTGCCGGTCAAAAGTAGGCGAGCGCGGGTCTTAAAGGTTAGGAGGGTTTGCCACCTTTGCGAGCGAAAATTTTTGATGTTGTGCGCTTCGTCGAGAATCATATAGTGCCAATTCCGTCTCTTGAAAGTTTGCTGATCCTGCAGGACAAGCTGGTAGGATGTGATACACACGTGCCAACGATCGTCGTCGAGCCAGCCCTTCCGCTTTTGCTTTCGCTCTTCTTGGGATCCATAGTAGGTCAGAATCTTGAAGCCAGGACACCACTTCTTGAACTCCATCTCCCAATTAAGCATAACACTGGTCGGTACCACGATTAAGTGCGGGCCCCAAACTTCATGTTCACAAGCTAAATGCGCCAGAAGGGCAATTGTTTGAATTGTCTTCCCGAGGCCCATTTCATCTGCCAAGATGCCATTGGTATGATTCGAGTAGAGACCAGCGAGCCAGTCCAGCCCATAGTGCTGGTATTCTCTCAATGTTCCTCGCAGAAGGAAGGGTAATGGCGTCCGTAGTCCGTGTGTTGTCTCAGATGGCTTCTCCGATGGTTCTTCCGACGCTTGCGGCTGCTGATCAACCTGAGGCTCCACAGACGAAGCAGATTCACCATCAGAAGGTTTTGTCGTAGGATTGGTCTCAGGCGAGGCGCGACTGCTTGGATGACGGCTAACTTCCGAAAGCTCCAGATTCTGCTCTACGTCGTCTGCTGGGGTGGGCTTCTCCTCAAGACCAGCGCCTTCTTGTATTTCAACAGTCTCCGGAGCGTGCGTCGCTGGCACCAATGGATGGTCTGGAATCAGCGATATCTCATCCATCTCCTCATCAGACCACTGAGCATTGTTCTCTGCGGGAACAGCCTCTGGCGGTTTGGGTTCATCGCGTGCCTGTTCAATTTCCTTTTTGGAGAAGAATCCCAAAAGCCCACGGTCAACATCTTCCTCATCGCTCTCTTCACTGGCATCCCCTGCATCTTGCTCGTCATCGTTTTCTTCTTCTTCCTCGTCGCTATCCCCCATATCATCGTCCATGTCTGTTGACTCGTCACTATCATCCATTAACGCTTCATCAACTTCTTCGAGCTCAACATCGGCCATATCGGCATCGACCATTTCGGCATCCGTGTCCTGCGCATTGCCTCTCTCGCTAGCCTGCTCATCATCTTCAGGTGCATCTTTGGCAGCATACAATGTGGAAAGTTCACTTTGCTCATGAGAAGGCTCTTCAGGTACATCGACGGAGCCTGGAGTGTCTGCGGCGATGGCGGAGTATTTTCGTCGTAGTTCCTCGATCGTTAGGCCTTCGTCATTGTCGACCTCTTTAACTTCATCCTCGCCGCTTTCAGAGCCGCTGGATGACATATTGCTCTCGGCGGAGTTGTCCTCCTCATTCTCGCTCCTGTCTGAGGCTTCGGAGTCATCGTGAGAGGACTGCACGTCGCTTGAGACCTCGGAGGACCTTCGCATTCTCCGCTTGTCCAAAAGGGCTGTAGATTGCTCTAACATCTGGTTCAGCGCCTGCTTGCCGAGTGCCTGCTGTTCTTCCTCCCACCGCTCTAGCCTCCTCCGATTGACCTCAGCCGTAACCATTTCCCATTTCTGTTGCAGGGCTTTTCGAACCTGCCTATATACCAGTATTGTAGCCTCGAGCTGCTCCTGGACAAGTTCTTCTTTTGTCTTTGGCTGCCTCCTCTTCCATTCCGCTGCGGCCGCATATGCAAGCTTCTTTGCCATATTTCGATGATGCCTTTGTTCTTGAAACAGTAGCCTTTGGAAATGGAGTGCCTGAGAGACGAGGTGGTCTTGATGGGCATATTGGCGGGCCGGTTCTTCCTGGGCATCCGGAATGTAAATTGAGCATCTCTCTTCGCTCAATATCCCTCCAGGAGCGATAGCATCAAGGACACGCTGTCTTATCCTTGCCTCCTTCAAAGCATCTTCGGCTGTGATGAGAGCCCCATCCTCCCCGCCCGTAGCATCATCGGCTTCTAGCCATTCTTGAAAAGATGAAAATTGTCGAGGTCGTAGCGCATGGTCCGGATGCAAGACCGGAACAGTAGGAGCGCGGACTCGAAACTTGAGTTTTTGTGGCTTAAACAGCTTTCCAACTCCTATTGTATCGTCTTCTCCGTCATGCCAGCCGTTGGTTTCCACGACGTTTTCGTCCTTCACCGTGACCCTACCAGAAGTGCGAGCGGATCGGCGAGTCGGTGGGC
The DNA here is from genome assembly GCF_001619985.1 of Xylona heveae TC161. NCBI lineage: Eukaryota > Fungi > Ascomycota > Xylonomycetes > Xylonales > Xylonaceae > Xylona > Xylona heveae. The sequence continues at coordinate 443,772 of NW_017264198.1, read as the reverse complement.
CGGAACGGGGCGCCGGAACGGGGGTGTCGGGAGCTTGATTGTGATGATGCTGTCGAAGATTATGTGGCGATGCCCTCCTCGCGCTTGTCCTCGTTGACGTGGTCTGGGAGCCGGGCGTTTTGGAGGCAGGCTTCGGTGGAGGTTGAGTAGGTTTAGTCGCGGCGGCGGGCCGTGACCGCCGACCGCTGGATTGAGCTGACGCATGAGAGACGGCAGGTTTCGATGTCGCAGGAGTCGAAGCAGCAGCGCCCCGAGCTCCATTGACCTTGGTGGCGGAAGATTGGTGTGCTGCCGCCCGCGTCTGTCGCTTCTCGCTCTGCGGCTGTAATTCCAGGGGCACCGCGTTCACACGCGACGATTTCCGTCGGCCACCTTCCACGAAGGACGTCGGACCATCGACGGCGACCTTTTTCCAGGGAGGAGACGTTGGTCGAGATGACGAACGTTCTCGAAAGAGCGGATCAGCGAGCTTCCGCTTTTTGAGCGGAGGTGCGCCATCGTGGTCCGGGGTGGCGGTGCCCTCGGTGGAATTTTCCTCGACTTTTGGAGTCTTTACTTCAGAAATGGAGTCTAAAATTGATTCCAAGGTTAATGTCAAGCGTGTCTAGAGATCTGAAAAGCATTGTTCGAGGAAAGCGTGACGTACCGTGCGTGCCATTTGTGTGGTTTTCGTGATCTGCAGGATCCGAAGGGCTGCGGCTTTGCATGTCCAAGCTGACGAGACACGATCCCTTACGACACGGCTGGCCCCAACTTTCCGCGTCAAAACGAAAGAAGCTGGGTCAACCCCGGTGTCAAATGAAAGCTACGAGTGAGAGGATCCCTGTGGCGAAGTTTGGCAGAGTTATCGGCTCCGGTGAGCGTGGGGCGATGAAAAAAGCATCAAAGACGTGTGATGAACAGGTATAGGCCACTTTCACCTTGGCCAGCAAAATTTGGGGACCGAGGGAATAAGAGCCTTGCGAGCAATTCGTTCACAAATCATTGCACAACTTCTCGGCTCGACTCCCTCTTTCGCTCCTGCCCAAATCGTTCCAACGAGCTCATAAGAAGGTAACCGAAAAGTACCTCGAAACACAGTAAACAAGCAGAGGTACCCCATTTATACCTCCTTATAGCAGAATCCATTAGCTTTCACTTTCCCCGTCTTTCTTCCCCCTCACGTACCGCCGTCCCTTGCCTCATTAGGCTCGTCGTAGACGCTACTTACTCCACGACAATTCTGGCGTGGACCAACATCGTCACATCACTGCTCCATGTTTCAAGTGTGAATAATTGAAGACCAAACATACAGAGGAAGAAGAAAAACTTGGCTGGTGATTTTTTTTCTCGAGGACTCCCAGTGTATGCTAATCGCTGGCCTGCGATGATAATTGTCCTCTGTCATTGGGGAAGCTTCTAACCTAGCTAACGACTTTAGATGCTCTCTCGACGGATATTGGGAGCGAGGCCTCTCGCCTGGGCCGTCCGACCAGCGATATCCGCCCCACAAAGAAGCCTTCCCCAGATTCGATGCCTTTCCCAGGCAGATGTCGAGGATCCTGGAATGGTGAATATTTTTGGGCCTTACTTTTGAATTCTGCTTTGCAATAATTGGTGATTTCGTCTCTAATAAATAACCTCCTCACAGAATGGCGGCTATATAAACCCTCCTGCTGAGAAACGTCAAATGCGAGACCCGTACGGCGACTGGTGGGACAAGCAAGAACGCCGCAACTATGGTGAACCGGTGCATGAAGACAATGATATTCTAGGCATATTCTCGCTCGAGGAATATACCCATTTCACTCCCGGTCGCTCGCTATTTTTGGTGGGATGCTTTATCGCAGCTACTGTTGGCCTCTGTGGTGTGGTCTACAAGTATTATCCAGACAAGCCCGCCACGCCAAGAACATTTCCAAATGGTTTGGAGGTAGAATTGGGGGGTCCGAATGCTTTACGGGTAAGTGATGGTTTGCATATTCCCCACCCTTTAATCGTCTTTTGAGCGATCAGCCCGACAAACATTCGGAAACTGATGGAAAACAGGCGCGGAAAGAAGGAGAGGATCAATATTAGCTCCTTATCTCGGTCCTCTTTCCTCCATCATACTTGGTCGTTTATTTTCCGGGCGAGAAGCATCTACTGTTGTCACTTTTTATATAGCGCATCAATCTCGACTTTACCTCGTCCACCGGTCTATCAGTTTGTGGTTCGCAATTAATCAGTAAATGTGCTTTCCTTCATTAGGCTCGGTTGAACTACGACATGAGAAATCTTTATCCGGGATAAAACTCGACTTTCACGCAGAGTAGATACATTCATGCGGGGAAAATTCTAAATAGAAAGCTCGTGATAAATTTATCTCTTTTTATCTTCATTCCAGTTCGTCGCAATCCACCCCCCCATCCAGCAGTAGGCCCACCTTGAGCTGTCATGATGAGCCCTTTCGCCAAGTGCTGAGCATATAAGATGATCGTAAAAGAACTACTAAGAAATGCGCTCTAAGCAACCGAGAGGAACAGAGTATTTCCCGCATGTCCAGCGGTGCGAATAGCTAAACCATATGGCTCCCCCAATCGCTCCACCAACAGAGAAGAGAGATGTCGCACACATCTACAAGTCCGCATCATCCTCATCGGGCAGGGGCATCTCAGCAGCCTCGTTCATCTCGTTCTGGTACTGAGCGAGCAGCTGCTGGTCGACGTTGACCTCAGGGGGAGCAAGAGCGGGCGCAGCGACAAACTCCTACAAAACAGTTAGTAAACAATCAATTTGTAAAAAATACCAAGAGTTTAAATTATAAAAGAGACAAAACGTACCAAGGACTGGTTACCGACGAGCTTGCGAGCAAGCCACAGGAAGGGCTTCTCGAAGTTGTAGTTGGACTTGGCGGAGATGTCGTAGTACTGAAGGTTCTTCTTCCGGTGGAAGGTGATGGTCTTGGCCTTCACCTTACGCTCCTTAACATCAACCTTGTTACCGCAGAGAACGATGGGGATGTTCTCGCAGACACGGACGAGGTCGCCTATTAAAAGAAAACGTCAGAAATTTCCTGCGTCTTAAAAATTCTTTGCAGCTGCCACTTACGGTGCCAGTTGGGGACGTTCTTGTAGGTGATACGGGAGGTGACATCGAACATGATAACACCGCACTGGCCGTTGATGTAGTAGCCGTCACGGAGACCACCGAACTTCTCCTGTCCCGCAGTGTCCCAGACATCGAACTTAAGCTCGCCCAAGTTCTAAATCACCCCAAGAAACGTCAGCGATTGTTCTGAAAGCCTAGAAACGGATCCAGAGTAAAGGTACGTACCGTGGTGAAGCCAAGAGGGTGGACCTCGACACCGAGAGTAGCAATATACTTCTTCTCGAACTCACCAGTCAAGTGACGCTTGACGAAAGTGGTCTGTACAAGGGGCGAAAGTCAGCTTCGATTCCTTTCTCTTTTTTGCTTAAAAATCGGTAGACGATGCGAAAAGACAGAACGGGAGCGCGGATGGTGGTAAACGTCCAGAGGAAAGCGAATCGGAAAAGCGAAGACGATCCATCACTTTTCTTTGAACAAAGGAAAAGAGCCTTCGTCGATGTGGGAAAATGACGGAGCAAGAGTGATCCAGCTTCAGAGGATATTGTAGGCTCTGCCAGGGGTTGGAACGAGAAACGGGCCGTAGAAAAGAATGTTTAATCGCGAATACCGACCTTTCCGGTACCACCGTCACCGACGAGGACGAGCTTGAAGGTAGGAACCTGAGGCGCAGCCGCAGCCATTTTGAAAGGATGATAGGAGAAAACGCGGAAAGTAAAAAACTTGTACGGAGACGCAACGGTCGTGGACTTTGTAAAAAAAACTGTTATCAAAAGTTAGCACGTCCAGCAAAACAAACTAACTGGAAACTTTTTTTCCCAATCCCAGAAAAAGCTTCCACAACAGAGAATTTGAAAAAGCAAAACTGAATCACCTTTTTCAAGCGTCCCAAGCAGTAGACTTGCCGAAGCGCTGGTCAGTTGCGATGGTTGCTAGGGGAAGTGATGATGAGATGTAGAGAACAGTGGGGCAAAAGGTAGGTTGAACAGCGAATTTGCCGTGTTGTGGTGTGGTCAAAGCGAAAGTTTGGTCACGTGATTAAAGGCCATCCACCAGGGCCACTTTCTTTCGCCGAGTCAAACAAAGAATGAATTTTGCTGGACAATTTATGCAGACGCATGATCTGAAATTTTCTAAGCCTATAATTCATTGAACTAAACAAATTATTTTGCATTATGAAACCTAATCTAAAACTATCATAAGTTACTCTGGCGTTTGTCGGTTATCTCAGCCTCTGTTCAAAATCATCAAAGATTCTTTACATCTACGTCATCGAAGCTCGACCCACTTCACGATGTTTTGGGCATTAATCACTCTAGCTTATTTCAAATCTGAGCTTCATTCATTATTCAAATTGAGCAAAATCTTCATAATACTACATCTTTAGAAGTATATGATGCAACGTAAAACGTATTCCCAGCCGAAAATCACTTGGATATCCTTGACTCTGCGAAAAGAAATGGAAGTTCGGTGAAATCAGTCTCATGCTCTACACAATGCAAGTGACGGCGAATGTTGCCCATAACTCTGTATCTCCAACTCTAAAATAATTTTTCTGCGAGGTAACAAGTGCACGAGGACTACCAAAGGTCTAGTAATGTTATTGCATGGGTATCGATGCGGAAATGAAAACGGGAAAACAGAAGAGCATTTATCATGAAAGCGTTTCGACCGAGACATTAAGGATTCGGCGTTCCTTATGAAACCACTCAGTGGTTAGAAACACCCTGCAAAAAAAAATTAGAATTCCCGGTCATTCGAAGAGGGGCTTTCAAATCAACTTACAAAAAGGAATGCCAACTCGCGGGTTCCGAGTCTACTTATATTCTGGCTAGCCTTCTCGTCAAGGGCGCCTTCAATCAACTCCCGCTTCTTCTCTTGGAGATCGATAATGCGATCTTCCACTGTGTCTTTGACAAGAATGCGGTGAACCTGGACTGGCCGCATTTGCCCGATTCGATGAGCGCGATCAATAGCCTGTTCTTCAATATATGGATTCCAGAATGGATCCAGGATAATGACTTGCGATGCAGCAACGAGATTGAGTCCTGCGTTGCCAGCCTTTAGCGATACAAGCATGATCGTGCAATCTGGATTATCCGTAAAATCGATCACTGCTTGATGTCGATGCTTGGCCGTCATGCTCCCGTCGTAGCGCCTGTAGCCCCAGCCGTTTCGGTCGACAGGTACTTCGAGAAGATCAAGAAGAGAGGTAAACTGGCTGAAAACGATAGTCTTTTGCCCATCTTTGCGATCGCTAATTTGCTGTAGAAGTTCGCATGCTTTGTCAATCTTTGCGCTGGAAACCCAGTCTCGCGCCAGGCGGCGCATGTACCTTCTCTTCGCCTTGACACTGCGCAAAGCTTCTTTCTTCAACTGCCCCAGAGTCTTGCGGGGCGCTTTGGACTCCTTGGCTTTGCCCTTTCCTTTTCCTTTGCTTCTCGTCTTTTTCTGAGTTCCGCCATTCTTCGCCTTGCTGAACGGATTGTCGCCTTGGGCATATTTTTCTTCATCCTGGTCATCCGTACGTTCATCGTCTACGACGAACCCACCCAGGCTGCTGGTCTCTGAGTCATCATCATTTTCGTCTTCGTCTCCGTCATCTTCATCACTCTCGGTAGCACTATCGACGTCTTCTTCTTCTTCTTCTTCTTCTTCTTCTTCCTCATTCTCCTCGTTCTCAGCCTCCGTGGGCATGTGCACCTTCTTGAAGGAGACATAGTCGATAACCCTCTTGGGTGAGATAACTTGCCGACAAGAAGGACATTTGACGACAGGGTCTTCATTGCCTAGTGTGAGTGCTTGCGATGGATCTGAGATTCTCGTAAAACACTCGGAACAAGTATCATGTCCACAAGGGAGGAATATGGCTGGATTTTCCACCGCATCATAGCAGACAGGGCATTCAAAAGCGGCAATCTCTTTGATCCTGGCCACAACATCGGGAGCCAGCTCCTTGGCCAGAGCGAGCATATCATTTGTCGAGAGCTCGGCATTAGCGGCAACGCCGAAATCCTTTATAAGGTGTGGATGGCAGCAAGCTTGCCGAAGTCGAAGGAGCAAGACGAGGATATTCGAATAGTTCCGACCAACCGTACCGGCCTTCAGATATTTGTTGAATTGCAGAACCGTTTTCGTTTCAAGAGCTCTATAAAACTCGCTCTCATCGTTATCGAACACGGCGTGCACAACTTCCGTCGTTCGTTCCGGCAGTTGGAGAATCGGACGACCATCAATTTTCGACTTCTTATTTCTACGAAGTAGTATTGCCTTGAGCAAGGCTTGCAGCTTCCTCATTGCCTGTTCCTTGCCGGCTTCGCTTGTACCCTTTAAGGGTCGCTTGAAATCCTAAAAGCTGTGAGTGGAACGCTTAAAGGAAAAGTTTGCGATTGGACATACCTTGTTGAATCTTTCTAATTCATTGTACGGTTTAATTCGAAGGAAACAGATCAGAGAATATAACTCCTCAACATTGTTCATCATGGGCGTGCCTGTCATGCAAAAACGTGTCGAAGCTTGTAGACAACAGGCTGCTCTAGCGGCCTTGGTGTCTTTATTTTTGATACATTGTGCCTCATCAAGAATTACCCTGTATGGATTCAGTCTCTCGAATATCGCAAAACTCAAAGCGAGAAGAGAATCCGAAATTACTTACCGGTGAAACCTACACTCATCTCCCAATAGCAGTAATTTCTCCGTGCGTACACCTCTGAGCGCAGGATTGGCCCTCCTAGCCCGTTTGGCACTCTCCTTCTGGTTGTATTCTGATGCGAGAGTGCCGTAGGTTGTTAGAACAACGTCATGCTCTCTGATTCGATTCCAAGTGACATTCTTTTTGTTTACTCCGTGGAGAAGATATGTTGTGAGACGATGGTTGGTGTTAACCTTGGTCTGAATTTCCCGTTCCCACTGCCTTAGAAGTGCGACAGGAGCAACTATAAGAGTTGTTTTCTGTCGAGTGTCGCTGGAAGGCCGAAACAGCATCAATGCCAGAGCTTGTATTGTTTTGCCCAAGCCCATATCATCAGCCAATATTCCCCCCTTGTTGGACCCTTCTTCCATTTTCTTCAACCATGACAAGCCAAGTTTTTGATGTTCCATCAACGGATATTTTAGGCCATCAGGTGTTCCTTCGCGGTTTTCAGGAGGTAGCTCCTCATCTGGCCGGATATTATCCAGAAGCGCCTTTATCTCCTCTCGGGTCTTAGTTGGGTCGTTGACAATGTAATCGTAGCGATCTGCTAAAGCTTGAAAAGCATCGCCAGAGAGGTTCGGCCCATACTTTCCGCTTTGTACCATATGTGAAAGGTGATTGAAATACGACGAGTTCGAGCCACCAGGCATTGAACGGTCAGCCCCGTATGGCATACCAAACGGAGATGGATATCCGTATCCATATGCACCGCCGTATTCGTTCGAGTACGGGTAGCCATACAAATTTCCATAGGGTGACGCTGGTTGGTATCCCTCTGGCACATTCATCCATCTCCCTACGGCACTCCCAAGGTTGCTTAAATGAGAACCTATAGTAGCCGATCCTTGCCGGACAGCATCCACAGCCGACGAGAACCGTGATCTTTCATCAGGTTTGTTGTAATGGTCTCTCCTTCCAGGTTGGATATCGAATGAAGCAGAGGAGTTTTGTGATGGCAAACGAGTGGAAGGCAAAGAGGGCAATGGCGACATGGCGTCTTCGAGATCATCAATATCAATAAAGTCCGCAGACGGGTTTAGGTTGCCATATCTCCGCGTACGACTCAACGCTGAGCCCGAGGCGGATGTCGGATGTAAGGGCGGCGACCGGGTGTTGTGCTGAAATTCATTTGCTGAGATCTCCAGTAACTCATCATCATCGTCACTGCTAACCCCAGATATTCCCGAAAAGTTGCCCATGAGAGGAAGTCTGGAATCTGCTGTAGCTGGGTCCTGCTTTACTACCGGACTTTGCTGTCGGCTTTCTTTTATCGTAGGGTAGGGTCTGGGTTTGGGTGGTTGACGTCTTGGCGAAGTTACCAGTGAAGTTTGAAAAGAGGGTCGCGACGCCATGGAAACGGCTCGATCCGATCTCGTCATTTCATCTTGTAAGCGTTTTGCAACTGCGGCGTCACGCTTTTCTTGTTCATATCTCTTTAGTGCCCGGATCTCGAGTTCCCCTTGACGGCGAAGTAGTTCTTGTTCTACGTCATCTCGCATTCCGAAGGAATCAGGTGATCCTGCTCTGCCAGGTGAAGTGCGCCTGGATTTGCTGTGCCGCGCATGGGATGGAGAATGTAATTCAAGGCTTCCTCGCTCCCGCTTTCGGCTTGGAAGCGAGTGTTGAAACATCGGGGAGGAGCGCGTCATCGATAATTGTGGAGGGCTTGAACCGGAGGAAAAAGAGGCATTGCTTTGTTCATTCGAAGTCGAACTGGCGAGCGAAGGAGAACTGATGGATCTTGGAGGAAGCGTTGAAAAGTCTACCGCTCGCGCTTTGGGGTAGGTATGTGGAGGGGGAGCTCGATTTCCGCCGTGAGTATCATGGTCAGAATATGCGGAAGGTGTCGCTACATTTCGATCGCCCATTTCTCTTTCCCGCCTTCTATGAGCTAGGTCAGTCTCCTGGCTCTTGATAGTGCGTCGCAACTCGTCTTCCTGTGCAATGTTATGCTCAGGGTCTTCTATAAGAGACCTTAGAAGAACCCTGTTCAGAATCAACTGCTCCTCAAGACTCTCTGTGCTCAATAAAGCGTCTGACATCACGTAGAGTTCCGATATAAGCCTGGGACAGCCACTACACCAAGACGTTGAATATTCGACTTGGATGATGCAATGACGACAGTCGATTTAGACAGTCCACGGATGGTAAAGAGGGGAGGCAGTGGCCAGTGTTCCCACCGGACCTAATCAACGACCTGATGCGTCACCCGCCGATCTCGCGATAAGATCTTGCGACCCGTATCAGTCCTGAAATAAATAATTCCCGTCCCAGGTATTAGAAAGCGCCTTTTCAGACCTGGAGTGCGACGAAGATGGCTTCGGAATCGTATTGTGGGTTCAGGTTCTGAACATCGTTGACCGTGCCGCGCGCCCGCAGTTGCTGTGATGTGAATGTAGCGTAGACAATGCGGAGGAGTTGGAGCGAATGAGACGGGGGCGACAATCCGGGGCTGGACACAGCAGACAGGCCCTTGTAAACTTCTATCGACAGTTCCCAAGAAAAGACAACCGAGGCCCTGCAGTCCGATAAACTCCGAATGTAATGCAAAATCCAGGAAAACCAAAGACTTAATCAAAGGCCGAGAGTTTGACGACGCGTCTAGAGTGTCATGGATCATCCCCGAGGCTCGTTGGCTCGATGGCACTGAACGATCTAATCGGCTCGTCGATAAATTTTCGCTTGTCAGATGAATCTAATCACATCTAATCTCATCAACCATCTACAGTCTAGTAACTTAGCAATAATAATCCGCAGTTGTCCTCCAGAACGACCAAAATATCCGTCGCCCTTCCTAAGTATTTGCAAAACTTATTGAGCCAGATGCTACCCTTCAGCACGAAGCTTGCCTCCTCTTGAACTACGCATATCTACGAAACACGGGCACACAATCATGGACCAACCACGTCCATCTGCCGATCATGACCACATCGCCCACCAGCTTCTAAGCTCCGTCTTGCCTTCCGCCGAGGACGCAGACAGGATCTTCGCCGAGAAAGTCAAGCAGAAACCGCTCTTCTTACGGCCAGCTGAGACCGAATTGGCTGATGCGCGGGAGCGACGGCGTCGAGAACGGCTCAATCGGAAACACCATTTCCGCATGACAAGACAAAAACCCAAGCCGCTTTCTGCCAAGGAGAAACGGACGCTGAATGTCTATGCGCTCGATGCGCCGTTGCGGAAATACTCCATATATGAACCGCTGCACAGGATGTGGTTGGGCTACGCACAAGAACTTCTCATGCTCGGAGAGGGACCTGGCAAGCAGACAACTGTGAGCGCGCAGGCAGCTGCGAAGCTGACGAGTGCGGATTTCCACGGCGCGCTGATTGAAGTTGTTCGAGCGCGGTCCGGAACAAGGGTCGGACTAAAGGGCATCGTGGTTCAGGATACAAAGTTTACGTTTCAGATTATCACGCCTAAAGATGAAGTTAAAGGTAAGTCGGCCGGGGACGGACGCTGGGCGGCGAGCGGTGGTTGCAGAGTAGGAGGGTGGAGGTTTTTGTCAATATCAAATGCTAATAATTATTCTGACAGTTATTCCAAAAGAACACGCCATCTTCCGCTTCGAAATTCCTATCCCTATCCCTCCTCCATCCGGGAACGAATCAGGACCAACTTCTTCTCCTGCTTCTGTACCCGTGCAAGCTGACCAAAACCAACCGCGCCCCTTGGTCTTTGAGCTGCATGGGAACCAATTCCAGAACCGAGCCGTCGATAGAGCAAATAAAAAATTCAAACAGCACAGTCTTGACGATTTATGATCCTGTAGTCTTCCGTTTCAGTCTTCGGTCTTGTCAGCTCCAGCTTAGTTGCTTCCCTTGTCGACAATGTGGAGACGCTCAGCCTTGAGAGATTCTTCGTTCAATCGACATGATTCGGATCCCGTGACTGCATAATCTCACGGCATCTAAGCTGCTCAATTGTCAGTTGTCAATTGTCGATTATCGACTGCTCAACTGAATTAATCTCGCTCCAACGCTCCAACGTTTATACAGGGCGGAGCGGGAAAAGGCGTGTCCTCGGTGTTCGGCCGGGCGCCGTTTCCGGGAAGAATCCCGTTCGACTACCCCCGCATTGCCTCTTTTCTACGGAGTACGTATTGCCACCTGGACCTTGTACCGAAACTTTGCACGTCGAAACGTCAAAGGCCGAAACGGTCAGTCGAAACGTCAAAATGTCGAAAACGTCAAAACGTCAAACCCGTCCAAAAAGACAGAGAGACAGAAAGACAGAAAGCACAAGAGTCAGAACCACCAATATCAGCCGTCCTCAACCAAACCTGTTACTTGTCAATCTTTACTCATCGTTGAGTATCATGAGACAAGACAAGATCAGACGAGATGAGACGAGACGAGACATGGGCATGGCATGTCAATTGTCAATGTCACTTGATCTGTACACGTCTTATTTTCATCATCTTATACATGGGATACGACACGACCGACACCTGCGACACAGACGACACAGACACAAATTCCATTGGCAGAAGATACTTGACAATGGGTAGATAAGGTTGACAATGGGGCGGGCTAAGAATATTGGCGAATAGAGTCAACGGGAATAAAAATCTTGAGATAAATGAGAATAATCAACGGGGCCAAGGATACTTACAAATAAAGTCAACGAGTCAATAGAAATAAAATCTTGAGATATACAAAAAGAGTATCAAAGAACAATATAACTGGTATTGGAATCAAGTCAATCTACTTTGTAAGGTACTTTGTAAGGTAGTTTATAAGGTACCTAGGTAAGATAAGGAACTATCTCTGGAAGGCTGAAGCCCCGTATAAAAGGTGCGGAGAGGGGGGAAATATAAAAATATATAGTTGTTAAGAGATAAAGCCCTACGACGACGACCACCACCACTACCACCACCTTGAATACGGATCCAAGTAAGCAGAGACACCAGCAGCCAATGAGTAGGAACCGAGTAGCAGATCAGCAGTCAATCAGTAATGAATAGATATCAAAATAGCAGAGACCAGCAGCATCAATGGAGAGAGAAAAAAAAACTCTTATTCTTTAATGGATGATGATGATGAAAAAACAGCCTAAAGAGGCTTTGCTCTGATTTGACAAAGGCTACCCGAGGGGAAAAGTGACTACACAACAACAAAAAAAACGCCTTTTTAGCCCACAAGGTGAATAAACTTGAAAAGCGAGAGAAAGAAAATAAAAAAAAAAAAATAATAAACGGTTTGCAACCGCAAGACGCCTGGAAAACGGAAAAAGGAAAAATCAACCAAAAAAGGACAATTCCAAAAATGGGGGATGCCAAAGACCCAAAACGGCCGCCATCAACCATAAGGGCGATGCGTAGACGTGCGTTACATATGCCATGGTGAGAGAAACAGTGAACAAAACAGACGGAGTGGACGAAAAAAGAAACATCACTTGGAAGAAAAGTGCACTGCTAAATAAGACGACAAAGGAGGATGAGGAAGAGGCCCAAAACCCATGTAATCACGCCATCGCCTCGAATGCAAAGGAAGTTTTACCAAAAAAGAAAACCAGTTCTAATAAACAAGGTTTCTTCAGCTGAGATTTTCAGCCGCAATAAAAGGCAAAGACGGAACGGCAATTCCCCTATCGCTTAGAGGCTTAGCTGCTGTGTGACCTCAGTAATAACTTATCTCGTGTGTTAGCATCTTATATTGAGAGTGACTGTAGCATTTCAGAAGTACATACTCGTTCAAGGGGGTCGCCCTGCTCGGCCGCCTGCGGGCCTGGACTTGCTGCGCTGCCGTGGGTAATTGGGCCCGTGGTGGTAAAGGCCCTGTTCTCAAGCGCAGGTCTCGCCGGCTTGCCGGGAGCATCTGTCTCCGCCGCTTCGGCAATTTCGCCTTCAGCCCGTCCCCTTTCATTGACCGCCAAACCTCCTCCTAAAGAGGCACATTTGAGGATAGTTTGAATGAGCTGGTTCTGTTTCAGCGGCTTGGACAGATATTCCTAAATCAAAGTTAGCCATCGCGTATGTCCAAGTTGGGTTTTTTTGTTCAGGATACGTACATCCATTTGAGCTTGAATACACTTCTCTCGGTCTCCAAGCATGGCATGCGCGGTCAAGGCAATAATGGGCGAACGTGGGAGGCCTTCTTCCTTTTCCCATTCCCTAATCTTCGCAGTGGCCTCAAATCCTCCCTAGTGATTCGTCGTTAGCAGAAGTAACAAGAAAATGTGAGGTGACGCTTTGCTTTCAACTTACCATGATGGGCATCTGCACGTCCATGAGGATGACATCGTAGCGCTTCTTCTTGACAGCCTCGAAAGCGTCCAAGCCATTTCCTACCACTGTGACCACGTGGTGATACTTTTGCAGAATCTTGACGGCAAGTCGCTGGTTGACCACATTGTCTTCAGCAAGCAAAACGTCGAATATACGTGAGGCATCCGCAATGGAAGGCGCTGCCCTGCCCTCAAGAGCAGGGAGCATACCGTTTCCTAGCTCTATGGCAAGACAAGGAGTAGTCATGTGGCTTGTGATTCCGAGGTCGAGCGCGGATTTTAGACTGATTGAGATCTTTGGCGCCAGAAGAACAATGGGGATATACTTGAATATATCGACCGTTCGTAATTTCCGTGCTGTGTCGACGGAATCGACAATGATAACGTCAAAGGCGTGCTTCTTGGATCTCCTCAGAGCACTTAGACTTTCAGTAGGAGGTTTTTGATCCTCGCTGCTGACAACCGTTGGCAGGAGGCCAAGCTCGCGAAGCTGAAGAACAATAGTAGGCCCACAACCAGTCTCTCCCTTGTCAATGAAAAGCACAGTGTGTTCCTTGTAGGGACGAAGCTGAGCTGAAATGGCACTGAGCTCTGTCGTGGCCAGTTGGCATCTGCACGTGAAGTAAAACGTACTTCCATGGCCATACCGTGACGTGACCCAGAGGTCTCCTCCCATCAGACTGACCAAGCGCTTCGAGATGGAGAGCCCCAGACCGGTGCCGCCAAATTTTCTGGTGGTCGACCCATCAGCCTGCTGGAACGTATCGAAAATCAAGTCTAGCTTGTCGCCTTGGATACCAATGCCTGTGTCGGAGACGCGGAATTCGAACGCGCACTCACCAGGACCACAATTGTCCTGTGCGGCTTTGAGGATCGACAGCTTTACCTCACCGTGTTCGGTGAATTTGATGGCATTTCCAACCAGGTTAAGAATGATCTGGCGAAGTCGGAAGGAATCTCCAACAACGTGATCAGGCACCGTGCAGTCGACTGCATACGCCAGGTCGAGGAACTTTTCATTTGCCTTGACCGCCAGTGTCTTCAAGGCGTTAAAGACAGTAACCCTGAGCGAGAACGGAATAGCCTCCATGACCATGCGATTTGCTTCAATCTTTGAGATATCCAAGATATCATCAATGATGGTCAGAAGACTATTTGCAAGATTGTGCACAATATTGAGCATCTCTCGCTGATACTGGGTGAGATCGGTGTCCAACGTTAACTGGGTCATTCCTATGATACCGTTCATTGGCGTTCTGATCTCGTGACTCATGTTGGCAAGGAACTCGGATTTGGTCCGGTTAGCCAACTCGGCAGCTTCCCTGGCCTGAGTGTTTCGTTGAATGCTGTCCCGCAGATTGAAGACCATTTTATTGATCTTGCGCTTGAGCTCGTCCATTTCGCCAGAGGCTTCGACGGTAATGATCTTGGTGAAATCACCGTCCGAAGCAGCGACGGTGATGTCTCCAAAAGCGCGCACTTGAGACGTCAGATTTTGGGCCATGGTATTGACGTCGTTGGTAATCTCTTTCCATCTTCCGCTGACGCCTGTAACATTGGCTTGTCCGCCCATCTTGCCGTCGACACCGACATCCCTCGCGACACGCTTCACTTCGCTGGCGAATATTGCTAAGCGATCGACCATGTTATTGATCGTTTCCTTGAGGAGACCCATTTCTCCCTGTGCATGGACGCTAATCTTCTTGCTCATATCACCCGAGGCAATGGCCTGGGTAACATGGGAGATGCTCCGCACCTGGGCTGTCAGATTTCGAGCCATGGTATTGACATTGTCGGTGAGATCCTTCCATTTCCCTTCGACGTTTTCCACTTTAGCCTGCCCGCCCAAGGTGCCTTCGGTTCCGACTTCTCGAGCGACCTTGCTCACTTCAACGGCAAAAGTTCCTAATCTGTCAACCATGTTGTTGATCGTAATCTTCAAGTCAAGAATTTCACCCTTGACTTCTGCTTGGATCTTCTTGGTCAAATCACCCTTGGCGACAGCAGTGGTGACTTGTGCAATCTCTCGGACTTGGGTTGTCAAATTCATTGCCATGCCATTGACGTTTTCCGTGAGATCCCTCCAGACACCTTCCACATCATGCACCGTAGCTTGGCCGCCGAGCCTTCCATCTGTGCCGACATCCTTGGCTATCTTGGAAACCTCATGGGCGAACTGCTGCAGCTGATCCACCATGGAGTTGATGGTGGATTTGAGTTCAAGAATTTCGCCCTTGCATTCGGCCTTGACCTTTTGAGTCAAATCGCCCTTTGCTACAGCGGTGGTGACCGTGGCAATATCGCGCACTTGCATGGTCAGATTATTGGCCATGGCATTGACATTAACCGTCAGATCGTTCCACATGCCCTGCACGCCCTCGATTTGTGCCTGGCCTCCCAGAACGCCTTCGGTACCGACATCGCGGGCGACACGTGTGACTTCCATGGCAAACGTGCGTAATTGGTCCACCATGGTGTTGATCGTCTGTTGCAGTTCGAGTATCTCGCCTTGGGCTGGAATGAGAATCTTGTGGCTCAAATCACCATGTGCCACGGCAGTGGTAACTTGGGCAATCTCTCGTACTTGATCGGTAAGATTGTTGGCCATGACGTTGACTGCATCCAACTCGTATCAGCTCTTGAAACAACAACACAAAAGAAAAAAGCTTGGACGTGGGTTTGCTTATCCTTACCGTTCGTGGTCAATTCTTTCCAAATACCATCCACGCCAGCGATTTGCGCTTGGCCACCGAGCCGGCCTTCGGTGCCGACTTCTCTAGCCACTCGGGACACCTCACTTGCGAATATCTGGAGCTGGTCCATCATGGTGTTGATGGTGCGCTTGAACGTAGTAATTTCGGGATCCATTTCCTTGGCATGAATCAAGACCTTTTTGCTCAAGTCACCTCGAGCAACGGCGGTGACGATACCTCCAATTTCCTTCAAGGCCTTTTGGAAAGCCTCGTTGGCTTGCTGATGTTTTCGGAGCTCGCGCTCCAAAGCCTGGACATTTTCCTGTTCCACTTTACCCAGGGCTCTCTCGGTTTGTCTTTGTTGCTCATTCAATTGCTCGCTGATGGCGGCAATGACGGCCCTCTGGCTCTTGATTTCTTCGGCTTGTTGATTGACATGATCTCTCAGCAACGCGAGTTGTTCGTCACTGAGCTGGGTGATGTGTGCATCTCGTTCGGCAGGTGTCGTCGGACGAGCGCTCAAAAGGTTCGAGACCCAGTTGGTACCTCGATCTCGGACATTGGCCGGCCGTTGTCGTACAAAGTTTCCGCCACCAAGACGTTGTGCACCCGGCGAGAGGCCGCTATCAAACGGGGACGATACCGGGCCCGTGTCGCTCGGGGTATCGGGGAGGTTTTGACTGAGGGTGGATCCGGCTCGTGCTTCGAGATGTTGAATGCGTAATCCTAACGAGTAGAGCTCGTATTCCAAGGCTCTCTTTTCCTGGCTCTCTTCGCCAGGCAAGACAAACGCGTGCAAGTCCAAGCCTCCAGCCTTTGGTGGTGACTGTGGACCAGGGAACGCAAGCGGTACAGCTGGGCCGCGGGCGAGGTTTCGCACAATGGCCGCAGCCGCAGACAGAGTCTCCTCTTGTGCCATGAGGACGGCTTCCGAACACCGCTGGCCCGATCTCACATTGACCAAGATGGGGGAACTCGAGAGAGTGAAGCCGGACCAGCCAGTGAACCACTGTCACTCCTTTGGTTTCTTGTGTTCGGGGGCGGAAATACGGGGTTGCAATGGCTAAAGAGGGGAAACAGGGTCAAGTCAGGGCTTCCTGCCAGACGCAGGTTCGGCGACAGTGACGATCCCTGGTGGTGGTGGTGGTGGTGGTCGAGGGTGGGAGGACAGAGATGGAATCGATGGTTCGCGACAAGCGAAAGTGAATAGAAGGAGTATGTCTCAACAGTAATATTGGACAAGCTTAGACGACATCCATTTGAGGCAGAACCTGCCACGGGGTTGGTGATAAGGGTTCGGGACCGCAGAAGGTAAGTTAATTGTCGTGCTCTAGCGAGGTAACGGCCCCAAGCCGCCCTTTTTGAGAAGTCGAGCTGGTCCTTGTCTCCTTAGAGCCCTTTTTCCGAGGCCGCGTTACCGAGATCTAGACGAGTCAGAAGCTGTAAAATGTGCCAACAGGGGGGGGGGCTTTCTCTCGGGCGGCCGAGAATAGAGGGGGGAAAAGAAATGTACAAGATTGTGGGTGGTACAGTCTGGGAACGTGGTAGGGGGGGGGGTTTGAGATGAGTGAAAGAGAGAGAGTGTGTGGGAGAGTGTCTGGGCGTGTGTGTGTGGGTGGGTTGCAGTGTCACACCTGGTCTAGAAGAGGGGTCCAGGGCCTCTTGCACAAGCAAAAAGGGAGTGCTGGGGGTGCTAAGTTAATAGTAGGGAGAGTGCGGATGAATGGAGTACTACGTACAAAGGTAGCTGTACTGCGCACAGCAAGGCAGCTTGGCAGCAGACACACAAAGGATGAGATGGGGACGTAGCGCCCGTACCGTAACGTGTGTCTGGTCGGACGTGATAGGTCGGCAGCGGCCAGGCGTGCGGGAAGGAAAAGGTAAAACCAGTTGCTAAGCAGTGGACGAAGAAAATTAGGGTACAGTACTTTACTCCCTGCAAGTGGAATCGAAAGACAAATGGATCTGTTCCTCGCGGAATATCTTTAATTTGATGCACACAAGCGGGGCGAGCTTCTTCAAAGCGCAGTTGGCTTTGTGGGCTCTCACAGGATGGGCAATGAAAGAGGGGGGATATAGTATCGTGCTTGTGTGCGTGCCTCGATGTGCATATGATGCTTTCCTAGCTGTGCAGTATCGCAACCCGTAAAGCTTGCTCCAATGAGTAGTAAGAGAGCTGAGGAACTGATCGATCGTGATCGATCTCTTCATCCAAGGGGAACCCTTAGTTTTTTTTTGCAGGTGCCGCACACCAACGATCCCCCTCAACGGCAATCACGCTTCAACATGACGCTTGAAGGGTCTCGGTACTTTTTTTTTCGCGCGTCGGGTTTTCCCTTTATGCTCATCGAACGGACTGGATGGCCGCGCCTAAACTATCTTCAATAGTACGATGCGGCCAGCGATGACCAGCGATGACCAGCGAAGCGTTTACCCTAAAAGTCGAATAGGGAGGGCCTCTCGCATGGAGCCGGCTTGCTTTTCGCTCGTATTCATTGGTGTAGACAGTTAGCCGTCTATTGCTGTAATTCTCTTTCGAGCAAGCACCGACTGCATAACCAGATGCCAAAGGGCCCCGAGTCCGAGCTTTTTTTGACACCGGGACCACAATCACGTTTAGCTGTAGCAGCACTTACGGAAGAGGGTTTAGTTAAACCAGTCCAGCACCGAGTACCTCCGAAGTTAGTAAGGGGATAGCAAACAATTAGCTCTCTTTGGGAAAGCGGTATAGCAGAGTTTCGGTACCGTGCCCTTAACCACGAGCTAAGTAGAAAATCAGCACATCAGAACTGTAAACGGGTTCCCTTTACCGTAAAAGTACGAGGGAAAAGGGGGCAGTTGCTGTACTGTACCGACGTAGAGTGCGACACGATAGCCAGTTTCCACTTAAGAAGTGTCGCTAACCATCAATATTCTGCTTTGCCGCACCTTAAAAGCACACCTGCATCGTTAGTGATTGACAGTCCCCTCGGTCCAATGATGCGGATCCCAAGTCCTATGATCATTTGTCGAAGCGGAAAGGGACCCTTGAAAATTGGCGCCGATTGGAAAAGAATGCTTTCTTCTACCACGGGTCCTCCTTTAGATCATTGCCTTATTGTTAGTTAGTAGACAGCCCTCATTTCCGGAGACAATTCCTACACTGCTTACGAGTACTCCGTAAGAAAGCCCCTTCTCTGTGAAGGGTCACGAGACCGTCGATCATCTAGCTCGAGGGGCGTGTGGATGGTCTCAATAGCACTTCTGAGTGAAGTGTGGAGACGCGTTTCATGCGGGAAAAAAAAGCAAATAGAGTGCTCCGTAGTGTATGATGCTTCAGAGAACCCCCCCATAATGCATGGCAAAGGCCTTCAGCGACACAGTGCGCTCGTTGCAAGAATTTAGCGCTCTTCGTTCCTCGGCCGTTTCAGCTTCTGCATCGGCTGAGCGGGAAAGGGTTGTCAACCACTGTAGTACATGGTGGAAAAAGGAGGCAGATATCCGAGACGCTGACACCTCGCGTCATAAAGCATTTCTAATTTCCGATGCTTCCAAACCGGCTTTATACAATATCAATCAGTAACCAATTGTTGACAAAACTTCTGGCAGTTAACGTAGCTGCAGAGTATCCATAGTAAATCTAACCAGAGGTGCTTTCATTAGCTGTATACTCCGTACTCTTATCGCAGATAGAACTCGAGATGGGACACACGGTGGTAAATACTTCACTGATTGGTTCGGCATAAATATGCAGCCCTTGGGCGGAAAGAGTTGGTTCCTGCACTGTACTACCCGAATTCAATCACCATGTGAGCGAAAATTCACTCCTTTCCCAGCCAAAAATTAATATTCCCTTGATGTGGTTCGAATAGCAGAAGATGTATTGATTAAACCATGAGGACTGCTGGTGAGAGCTTAAAGCAACTTGACATCCAGTACATTCCATCATAAATTTACAAAGTATTCAAACAATTGCCCAAATTATATTCAAGCAATAACGACCAGAGAATAAGATTAGAATAAATCATGATGGATGAAATAGTGAATGAAAAATAAAAAGAAACAAAAAAAAAAAAAAAAAAAAAACCTCAGAGATACTGGTCCAGCTCAAGAAGCATCTGTATAATTACAGTGCCATAAATGTTGCACATATTTTCGTTTCTGGGTAGTATCGTAAAATATACTATTCTGCAGGTATGTAATGAAAATCCTCAAGAGCGCCACTCCTTAAGTCCACAAACATTAAAAAGATTAGTCCTGTCGGAGTCAAGGTTCCCCTCCTCATTATGTAGTCTAAAATTCGTTGGGTATTTATTCGAAAAAAAGGGAAGCAAGAAGAAAAAGCCGCTTCGTCCATATATTCCACATGTACAAATCCCATCTCGAATTAGGAGCCTGCATCGAATCATATACTGCAAGGTAGAGCCGTTAAAAGCGGGCAATTGCACCGCATCCTCAGAAAATACACGCTTAAGAACTTTCAATACTCATTTTCGAACATTCCTGGCATGTTTTACCAGGTTCTCGATGACGCCCTCAAAGACCTCTTTATCTCCGATTGCGCTGTCCTTTCTCTTGAGCCAATACTCTAGCACTTTGCCGGCCTTTCCAATCAAATCTTCAAGTTTCTGCACATGCGACCTCAGTTCTTCATCATTTAGGTTCAATAATGCAGCTTCGGTCGTCGTGCAAAGCATTTTTGTCGATGGAAGGTCAAGCTCCGGAGGTTGTGGCTCTCGTCGCTTTCTTGAATCAGAAGAGCTCGAATCCAGTGTCTGTGAGCCTTGCTTCCCCGACGAGCTTTCGCGTCGCCCATCAAATGACGGCCGCGGGGATTTGATGGAAGGCAGCACCAGTTTCTTCTGTTTGCTTGCAGGCAATATTTCGTCAAGGTCGACAGGCACTCCAAGTGAGACGAGAAAAAGCCGTCGGATTCGTGACCGTACCCAGTTTGGCGGTTGAAGTGGCGGCGGTGCTGCAAGTTGGGACCAAAGAGAAGCACTCCTTTCGGTGAGAAAGATTGGATTATCATCTGGAGCAATTTCGAAGGAAGGCAGATCAGATATTTCAATTGGGAAGAGAGCATTGAGATGTTCCTCTGTCTTGCCTAACACGTCGTTTGGACTGCTCAACTTGCTGAAGTCAACCACGTCCTAGAGATATGAGGTGCATTAGTCAATCTTCTTCGTTCATTCGTTGAGACTGAAAAGGGAAATTGTCAGCATTAACTTACCAGAGCTGGTGCATCGCTTGAAGGTTGAGGTGTTTGGGGGGCGCTTGGCGGGAATGTGTTTTCTGTTAGTTCCGTATCTGTAGGCTGTTGAAAACCATTGTCAAAGTCCCCAAAATCGTCATCATCGCCTCCTTCCTCAAAATCATCAAAATCATCCACAAGTTCTTCCAGCTCATTTTCACCTTGCGTAGGCGGGACCACGTGTTCCGGTAGAGACGTTTGCCTTTCCCCTTCCGTGGGCTCTGGAAAAGCAGGGAAACCCCCTGGGGTTGCAACAAATGATGACTCAGAAAAGCCGTCTCCAGTCGCACCTTGAAACTCGTTCGTTGAGCTAGATATTCCGGATTGAGGTTCCACCGTCGAATCGGCGTCCTGATCCATAGTTTCAGCAGCTGGAGCCAGGGGTGTGGTGAAGCCTTCAGAAGTCGGGTCTTGAGGGAGACTCTGATTGTCATCATTTTCATGCACGGAGTGTTCTGTCGCTTCCACCTCTCCTATCCCACTAGGTGGTACATCATGCGATGTTTCGTTGATGGGTTGAATTTCCGAGTCCTCTGAGGGAGCTAACGGCGCCGAAACATGGCCAGAGATGGTTGATTTTTCGGAGACAGAAACATTAGAAGAGGCGTCTTCTTTGATCTCTTCTGGTATGACCTGAACCTCATCGGGGGCTGCATCTTGCTTCCTGGCCTCATATGCTGCAGTTCCTGGTACTTCGCCATGACTCGGGACGTTGTCGGTCTTCTCGACTTTTATCGATGGCGCTGGTAGCGATGCGTCCGAGCTACTCATATTCTGACCTTCTGAGGCGTCTGAGAAGTGATCTTCTTCATTGTCAGATGATTCTGTAAACCAACCTAAGTCAGCAACATTCAACGGATCTCGGCCGAAGAGCGTACCTATGTCAAGAGCTTCGCGGTGCTCAGACTCCAGACGAGACGGCTCCGAATCCCCCATCGTCTGCAGTAAACGCGCAGCCTAAGAGCATTCGGGTTCCAAGGAATTGATTAACCTCCGCAGATGATCGCCTGATGAAGAATACATCGAGATATATGGGAATGAGATGTATTCGTAACGTGCTGGTCTACTTCTGAAACTACCCATGTTGGGCGAACCGTGCGCTGGAGCCAGACCGACCTGACCGGCTCGCTTGTCCGCAAAAGCTGAGCCTGAGCTTCGTCGTTCCTCGTTACGGTCGTAGTGCCACTGGGAGTTTACCGCGCTAAACATTTCATGCGGCTCCAACTACCCAAACACGTCTTTCTTGTCTACCATAGCCATCAAACACGAAAGTGATTGATCTTCACAGGCAGCCTGGGCTTGTTCCTGCGGTGTGTCATTGTTGTAAGCAGATAAGGATCCTGGTTCAGGTGCCTCTGCTGTATCCCAAAAACTAGGTACGCGCTACCAAAGATTCGATTGGCCCTTTCCTCTTCCTGATTCCCCATCATTTAATTCCTTGGACCCTCGCAACGGCGGCTCAAAAGCCGGATAACTTACCTAGAGAATAGGGTCTGATATCCCAAAGCCTTTTGCTCATCCTCTTTGATCGTCAAACCATGTCTGATCCACCCAAATTCTCGTTTGGCGGCACGCCCACCTCAGGAGCCGGAGGCTCAGGGCTTTTCGGACAGTCTACTACGCCAGCTACCGGTCCTTCAGGGCTCTTTGGCTCAAATCCGACTGGAGTTTCGACCTCTGGCTCGACGCCCGCGTTTGGTGCCACATCCAATACATCTCAGCCACCTTCTCTCTTTAGCCCTAAACCGGCAACCTCGAACCAAGGTAGCAACATCTTCGGCGGCGGAAGTGGAACGGGAACGAGCAATTTATTTGGAGGCGCAGGAAATACTCCATCGACTGGATTCAGCTTCGGACAAAAACCTGCGACTGGCGGTGGAGATAACAAAAGTGCAAGCCCATTTCCTGCATTCTCTACACCGAACAAGCCTTCGACGCCGTCCACTTCAGAGCAGACGCAGACGAGTTCCCTCTTTGGCGCCGCAGCTAAACCAAGCGCCCCTCTCTTTGCGGGATCCAACAATCCATCATCTGCTGCTGGTTCAACGACACCTGCACCAAACAAGCCCCTCTTCGGAAGTCTCTCTACTACACCGGCCGGGCCACCACCCGCGGGTGCTTCGACTGAGAATACAGGTTCTGGCGCGGGTTTGAATGCTCAAAACCCAGCCCCACAACTCGGTGGACTATTCGGAGCTTCGAATGCGCCGCAAGCCTCTTCGGAACAGAAGCCCGGTGCAAGCGCTCCGTCCGGGGGCCTTTTCGGCGGCTCGAGCTTGTTCAGTGGAGCGCAGAAGCCTCAAACCAGCGACACTACAGCTAAACCGACAGAGACACAGCCTCCCTCGCTGTTTGGAAGCAGCACTGCAAATACAACCTCGAACTTGTTCCAATCCCCGGCTGCTCAGCCCTCTGGAAATCTCTTCGGAAACTTGGGCAAACCCGCCACCGATACCGCTTCGACCACTGGTGCTGGTGCAAAACCGACTGGAACAACCGCCTCTGCTACTGATTCTGCATCAAAGGGTAACGAGACTGAGCAAGCGCCCAAACCTCAGGGGCTTTTTGGCGGCGCTAGCACCCAGCCCGCGAAATCCCCTTTCTCATTCCCATCTTCCAACGCCGCGTCGACTCAGTCGTCATCGACACCTACAGCAACTACAACTGCTGGATCTGGTTCTACGTTGTTCGGCGGCAAGCCTCCTGCTCCGACCACAGCACCTTCCTCTACCTCTGCAGATGCCAAAAGCGGAGGCTTGTTCGGTAATCTCAACAAGACCCCTGGGCAATCTTCGACGACCGCCGCTGCAACTCCCAGTACGACGGCAACGAGTGGCCCAAGTCAGACACAACCTACGAGTGGGGAATCGGCGCCGAGTTCATCGTTGTTTGGAAACAAGCCAGCTTCAACCACCACCCCACAACCAACAACCACTGGCGCGCCCGGCGGAGGTTTGTTCGGCGGCGCTAACAAACAAGCCCCGGCCACCTCAACTCAACCTTCAGCAACGGCAACTTCGACTGCTGCCTCTGCACCCGCTGGAGGGCTCGGCGCTTCAACTGCAGGACCCGCGCCGCCTGCGCAATCCCGGCTTAAGAACAAATCTATGGACGACATTATTACCCGATGGGCTTCGGACCTGTCTAAATATCAAAAGCAATTTCAGCAGCAAGCTCAGAAAGTAGCTGACTGGGATCGCATGCTTGTAGAGAACAGCGATAAAATTTCTAACCTCTATGCTAGCACTTTTGAGGCGCAAAGAGCCAGCTCTGAGGTGGAGAGACAATTGACCGCCGTGGAGAGCCAGCAGGACGAACTCAGTGGCTGGCTCGATCGATACGAGAGAGAAGTTGATGATATGATGTCTCGGCAGATCGGCCAGGGCGAGGGACTGCAGGGCCCTGATCAAGAGAGAGAGAGAACGTAAGAGCCCCAAACATGATTTAATCTTAGCACGTTCTGACAAGCTGGTAGCTACAAACTCGCCGAGAAACTTTCTGAGCGCCTTGACGAAATGGGCAAGGATCTCACCAGTATGATTGACGAAGTTAACAACGCTTCTTCCACACTTAGCAAGACCAGCAAGGCTGGCGATCCGGTATGTATACCCTTCTTCTTTTGTTACGCTTCACCTAAGGCTCACGCGTGTTTTTAGCTTTCCCAAATTGTGAAAGTCCTTAATGGCCACCTTTCCCAACTTCAGCTTATCGACCAGGGCGCTGCAAAGCTTCAAGCCAAAGTTGCTGCCGCTCAAAAGGCTGGACAGGGTCTTGGTATGAACGGTTATAATGGCTCGCGTCATGATGCAGCAGATGACTTTTATCGTTCTTACATGGGTCGGAGATGATTTATTTAAGTGAAGGTGGCTTATGGTCTTTCTTCATTGAGTATCCAGTCAGGAATTTGTTTTAACAATTGTTATAAGCGGCGTCATACGTGTATTATAGGTTGCAGAGGGTTATTAAAATCATCACCTTAGTTTTTCAAAGAAATGAATGCCATTTCTCGCAAAGCGATCATAGTATTAACAGATGATAAGGACTAATGTGAGTCAATTTCGCTCAAGAGCTGTTCGATACATTAATTCCAAGGAGCTAGTTACATATCCACTACAGAGATTGCTTGCACTCCAACCTGACAACTTAATTGTGCTCTCCGCCCTGCTCCCGGGTCAACTCATCACTAGATTATCCGTGTTAGTCAGGTATATCAAGAGAGAATTGAAAAGCGTAAGGCCGTGTCGCCGGCTACGGCAGGATTTACGTACATGTGTCTGTCGAGCTCATCGAGGTGCTTCCTCTGGGCCGCGAGCTTCTCCTTGAGACCCAAGAGCCTGCAATGCGTAGATGATATTAGATTAGCTTATTTCCTTCAATTGATACAATGCCCGCATTGATGATTGATTCGTGAACCATGTGCGAGTGTAGGAATAAATAAATTTGCTTACTTCTCCTTCTCCTTCTGTCTGACGTAATAGTCCTCGTTGGCCTTCTCGCGACGGGAGAAAGCATCACTATGGAGAAAATCCAGTGTCAGTATCAATTACAAATCTGTCATTACCTCGACTGCATTGACCATCGGCGATGAGAAGAAAAACGAGGTTGACTTACCCAGAATGCTCTCCACCAGGTCGGGAGGCACCAGATCCGGTAGCGCCCTCGGCCATGGTGCGGACGGAGGTCAATGGCAGACGGCAGTTGATTCCAGCCCTGGAGCCAACGGGGCGGACTGACTTCACGATGCTCTGACGGAACATTGTATCTGGTAGAATGTGGGGATGTGTGGGGGAGAGAGGGGTGGCTTGATTGTTTGTAGTGATGGTCTGATGAGCATGTAACTTGCTTCTCTCACCTCGGGCGGCAAGTTTGGCAAGCGGTACTAGAGCTACACAGTACTGTACTCCGTAGGGAGCTCGGCTGGTAAGCTCAAGTCCAATCAATGCTCCTCATCTTTCTAGCGAATCGAATTGCGTTGACGACGGGAAGCTGACTCAGGCATTACATATCGTACATCCCAATGGAAATAGTCTCAGGTGATTGGTCGTTCGATCACCAGAATCTCGTCGAACTTGAGCGAGACACTGAACCTCATGCCATTGAAACCACACTTACCATGAGATCATACACCTCACAGAATCTGCAGAAGAAGCGCATTAGCCCTCGTAGATTATAGCGTAAAGACCTCGCTCATTGAGCAGTGATTCTTCAGGACTACTTTTGACTGGCTGACATTGTCTATCCAAGGCCAAAGCTGTGCATTCAGATGCTGGGGAGAGTGGGGATGCAGGTCCAACTTTTAGCCACAACCGTCAATGTCTCATGATTCTCGGCCCCAGCGTCTTCAAAATTGGATTGAAATCTGTGGGAAATGTCTGGCGTGTCGGCTTATTTAGAGAAATTGCCAGTGATACATTAAGCGTTTCAATTCATCATGCAGTTCATATCTCTTTCGAATGTTGCCCTCTTTACCATTGCCATATTTGTGATCTTGTCACATGGTAAATAGCTACGTTATGCTGTTACTATGCTGGGTCCATCCAACGATAGACTCGAATTATCAATCATGGCGTCGTCGACTCAGAAGATTTCCAAATGAGAGGGCTTCCCCCAGCCCAGAGATATTTGATACTTTCTTAGAGCGCTCGAATCTAGCCCAAGTCGCCATGTCCGAATAGTTGCAGTAGCACATCCTCACCGTGGCCTAGAATGCGTGTCATGTACTTGCGAATGGCGTTCAGTTCGCTTAAACGGGTTAGTGCGGGCAGGCGAGAAAGGGAGCGAGGAGGAAGGAACGCACTTCAGGCTGTCTCCCTCCCCCCCATCAATTGCTATCCTCCACTTGACCCGCAAAGCCGAACAATACATCATCAACTCGACGACCTCGATCACTTTGACTTCTCAATCTCTGTCGCATTCCCGTTTTCTGTCACTACATATCTTCGCAACCTGTAAGTTCGGTTTCTTGTTCTTGAATTATCATCTCCCTGCTAGGTAAGCTAGCTCTACCTGTTTCGTCATCGTCTTTCCGCTTTAGGCGTATCCTGTCATCAGGGAAAGCAATTTGGATCTGTCGACCTGTCGCCCGTCAAGCATCAACTATTCTCTGTTGAATAGCTTCTTCATCTCTTGTGGAGGCTTCCAGTTGTCGAATTTGGCCGGGTTCAGGCAATCCTTACTGTGGTTGCGACTCAGGGTTTGGCACTCCTGTTTCAGCTTGCGGCAGTCAACAACTTTCCCGTCTAGACCGACTGGGTCGTCGCCACTTTCGCCCGAAGCGGTGGCATATCTGCCCCCCAGTTTATCTCTGTTGTCTTCATCGCGAATTAGACGCGTCAGGGCTTCCTCCATTCAGAGATTCTCGTGGATTCGGCTACGTCATTTCATCGTGGATTCGGACGTTGCGGGGTTTTCATGTTATGCAATTTGGAGAAATATAACTAACACAAGAAACACCTAGACCGCAAACACCATGGGGTACGAAGACTCTGTCTATCTTGCCAAGCTCGCCGAGCAGGCTGAGCGCTATGAGGGTGAGAGCAACATGACTTTCCGGTCCCGTTTGTCCCTGGCTGACTGTCTGAAGAAATGGTGGAGAACATGAAGGTTGTTGCCTCTGCCGATCAGGAGCTTTCTGTCGAGGAGAGAAATCTGCTCTCCGTCGCATACAAGAACGTTATTGGTGCGCGCCGTGCTTCGTGGAGAATTGTTACCTCGATCGAGCAGAAGGAGGAATCCAAGGGCAACGAGTCCCAGGTCACTCTGATCAAGGAGTACCGTCAGAAGATCGAGTCTGAGCTTGCCAAGATCTGCGAGGATATTTTGGAAGTTTTGGACAAGCACTTGATCCCCTCTGCTCAGAGCGGCGAGTCGAAGGTCTTCTACCACAAGATGTAAGCAGAGTCCCCAGATGTCCGTGTCTTTCTTTGTTTTGACTTTCACTTCCAGGAAGGGCGACTACCACCGTTACCTGGCCGAATTCGCTCTCGGTGAGAAGCGCAAGTTATCTGCCGACAAGTCTTTGGAGGCCTACAAGAACGCAACCGACGTTGCCCAGACTGACCTCGCTCCCACTCACCCCATTCGTCTTGGTCTTGCCTTGAACTTCTCCGTCTTCTACTACGAGATTCTGAACTCTCCTGACCAAGCCTGCCATCTTGCCAAGCAGGCTTTCGACGACGCTATTGCTGGTAAGAGAACATCGTGCAAGTGTTTGCTTATCACGAGCTAATGGTTATCTGAAGAGCTTGATACTCTGAGCGAGGAGAGCTACAAGGACTCTACCTTGATTATGCAACTGTTGCGGGACAACCTGGTAAGCCCTTTTCGTCAAAAATGGACAAGAATTTTATATACTAAGTAATCTTAAGACCCTCTGGACCTCGTCAGAGGCTGAGCCTGCGCCCGAGTCTGCTGCCCCCGCCGCCGAGAGCAAGGAGACCACTGAAGCCCAGCCTGCGGCTGAGGCCAAGCCTGAGGGCACGGAGTAAACTATGCCTGTCTTGGCACGGCGAGTAAGAAACGGTTAGACATTGGTCTCTTTACCTGGGATTCGGTCGATTGCAGCTGGAGGCTTTGACAAATTGATGGCACCCAAATACTGCCCTTTTAATTTGTTACCTACGCCGACTTCTGCTTGTTTTTTGCGCCTTGGCTTCTGACCACAAGTACCTCTGTCCTGTTTGTTGTCGGGTTGGCGGGTGCTGTGATGCGGCCGGTGTCTACTGGCGCGATGCATTTCCTTTCTTACCGCTGGCTTTCCCCCAAATTCAACTATGATTTCCCCTTTCCCCAAGATGGATTTGCTGTTCCTCACAGACTCATTTAGAGATATGCAATTACGTTGACATTCAGTGTCTGCACTTTTCAGAAAAACCGTAACGAAGATCGTGAAATAGAAATACTCGTGTTCACAAACTGTTTATGCCGAATGTAGATTATCGTCGTGATTGCAAGAGGAAACGGACCTAATGAGCATCAAAGCGAATGAACTCTCACGCATCAGAGAATCCACCATGATATCTCCTAATCAATAAGCAAATGGGGAAAGAAAGATGAGATGTGGGTAAAGTGCCTGTTGATGTTGGCAGAGGATTCCTGCTCAGGTCTTACCCGGGTCCAATTGACCTTATTGATGGGGTTGAGCATTCTTTTGCAATGAGATTCGATCAGGGAATTTCCCACAATACGGACATCTTACATGCTTTCGGCAGGGCAGCACCAGAATCGCCGTTGGAGGGGAAAAAAAAAATAACCTCCTCCGGTTCACAAAACATCAAGGGAGGCTAAGTATATACCTTCCTGACCAATGCTGGACAGGGGAGACATTTAACTGACTTCTAATTGGGGAATCTGAGTTTCCTCTTATGGTTTATGCTCGTTAATGGGACATGGGCAGCCCTGCGGAGTGTATATCAACTCTCCTTTACTACTTCTCCCCACCTAGACGGGGAGGGGGGAAGGGCATAACAAGCCTAATCGTAGAGAAACGAACTCCTGATGTCCGGATATTACCCAGTTGCGAAGGCGTGAACGGCTCTTGTGGAGAGTAGTATGTTCTTGGCTATCTACGACACGTGGCAGAAGATCGAGCTTTTCTCCATATGCGCCCAAGTAGGAAAGTCATCGAAGTCCTGTTTTCTGTCTGGCAATCTTGCTTACTCCCTTCCCTGCAAGGCCCGTTTTATTGACCGGTGATTCAGCCGTACTATTTTTCCGGCATTGGGCACCAAGACTGGGCACATACTTCTACCCTGCTTCAATAATTTAGTAGTACCATACTACTTTGTATCGCACTGCCAATAATGAAATGACCTGTAGCCAGCAGGTTAATTCTTCAGAGCGAACAATACTCTTAAGGACTGATTATCACAATAGAGCTGCTTCCACGGCCGGTTCTATCGGAAAGACGGCACCAGGTGCGTAAGCCACAAAGGCAGATCTCTAAGCTAATGAGTACTTGTTTCAAGGCGAAATAACCTGGCGATCAATATTTTATACAACGCACACATAATTATTTTATGAGTCGGGCGATATCATTATTATTCGAGAATATTTTTCAGAAAGCGCTTGATATATCTCTGTACAGAGGTACAGATTTAAAGAAAAAAAAAATGAAAAAATTCAAAAGCATCCTAAGATGTGAGTATCCTTGTGGTGCACAACGGCGGTCAAGTGGGGTTTGAACAAGTACTTTGAAGATTTGAAGAATGGCAGATCTTGAAAGTTGGACGCTATGGCGAAATGCATCTTTTAGGGGTAAGGAGCCAACGAGCCCTGATACGGAAGGTTGGCCTTGGAGCTATCTTGCTTGTCAGCGGCTGCCAACGGCAGGACCTCGGAGGGAAGCGCTTTGAAAGGGTTCTGCTTAGCTCCGCACTTCGACTTGCCAAGCCCTTCGGTGACGGCGCCGTCGCTGGACTCCTTGGAAAACAGTCAAGGATCAGCTTACCGCGTAACTGCACTCCTTGGATGTACTCCGCAGGAGTAAAGAGCCTCCCTCCTAAAGGGTGCATCAAGGTGCCAATTACTTCACGTCATCGGCAAGGCGGGAAGGATTCCGCCTAGTTCAGTCAATCGTTTGGATTTGCGATTTCACACATTTCCACGGCTGCGGTAATACGGACGATCGGTCTGCATTGTACGAGGCCGAGCGGTTGCGCATTATGAATTTCACTTCTTCTATGCCATCGCAATACGGATAGATCATCCTGATCAGCACGGAGATAAGATCCAACTACAGGACGACATCTCCTGGAGCTGGGACTGTTGATCAATTAATTTGCGTGCCTCCTCTGCTACCTCTCGGGGAGCTGAGCATTTCGAATCTGCAGCTGATTATTTGGGAGTTATGGCCATAATTGGCCGTTTCCAAAGAATCCAAGCGAGGTCCGCATCTTCTGCAGTCAAAAACAGGAGACCCCTACAACAATAATGAGGTGGGTCCGGCTCGCACAGTGGGGGCGATGTGTCCGAATATTTCTGCATGGACACGAAATACTGCTCGCTGCAATGGGCTCTTGTCGCCCCAACTTATCGATACGGGGCCCCCTCACACTAGGATCCACCGTTTCTGGACAGAATTCATAGGAGACCCGTCACATGCATGTGCAGGAAGAGACAATCTCAATGATTATGGCTTTGATGGGCTGTCATATAACAAAGCGTGGGAGCTTCGGTAGAAACCGAAATTATGTGTTGATTCAACCCCGATGGCTAAGTGTTAACTGGACTTGCAGGTAGCGGCGTTAGGACCCTGAGGAAATCTAGTACGGAGTAGTAAGTGTCGCTCGTTGGTTTTTCACTTGCACCTTTTGCCCAAGCTCCAATGATCTCGTCTAAACACAGGGTCTCCGAGCCTGGGAGCCGCCGAAGATCCACTCTAACGATTATTTCTCTTTTGCTCAACGCTGTGAAAAGGAGTTATGGGCCCCCTCTCTTTCGCTCACCATCAAATTACAGTGCATTGACCAGCGACCACTTTTCGTCCCCAACCCCCGGTGTCGCTGATAATTGATCTGGTCGGATACGGGTCCTTCGCCGTTGAAATCATTAAATTTACTCTTATACGCAGGCATTTGATATCAAGGACCGGCACAATTCGCAGATATTGGGTTACAATAAAAGGTTAACTTGGGTGGCGGCTAAGTGGCGTTCATTGATCGTCTTTTAACCCGAGCCTTTCAGCCATCCCGAAAAATTATGTCGATCTCTTATGTTGCATGACCTCAACTCCCTGTCTTCCGGAGCTGGAATCCCCGCAGCCACACCAGGAAAAGCCTGTCACCCTGTATACCCATCTACCCGAAAACACTCATTTTGCGCGTGTGCTACACCGACCGGAACAGCAAATAATATCACAGTGACAGGGTTCAATACTGAACATTATTTGAATATTTACTTTTGTCGGGACATGCAGAAACGCACCCCGACACCCTTCGAGGACGCTACAGGGTCAAGCTTTGTGTCTAGAAATGGTGGAAGACAACCATTATTCTCAGGGTACGTGGATTATAGACTCAAAAGTGCAAAAGCTGTTGATATTCATTTCTTTCTTTTCAGGAAGAATTGAAACTGTAGCGTCTCATTGACCCAACAGTTGATATGCGATGATGCTCTAGCTAGCAGTCTGTCATCGCCGTGGCATGTTTCTTTCGTGCTCATTCGACTTTCTGGAACAATTTCCCATTCGGGTAGGTGCCATTGGCGTTCACAGCAGACGAGCGCAGCGATGGTCGAGTATTCAGAATCACTCCGTATAAAAGACACGGATTTTGTGAGATTTTCATTTTAAAAACACGTACACTTCATCGACAAACAATAGTGACGGTGACTAAGGCTCAGCATTCCCACCTGAGCTACTGAGATCGCCATGTTGAGCATAAGACACAATGAATCCAGAGGGTTGAAATGCAATGGTCACCACGATGACAAGACAGGAACATCCCTTAATATTCATTGATCAAGCGACTTTTGAGTATAGAAGGGGTACAGCGCTCGGTATGCAGCGCCACGTCTGTGTACTCGTCGCTGTTGTCGGTAGCCGTTTGTTCAAGGAGGCTGGAGACCTTGCGGAACGCATAACCAAAACGCTTCGCTTGCAGTTTACAACCGTCAAGGGTCGTCGCCAGCGTGGTTGCCCTTTGGGACGACCCTGCGTCATTGGAGATACCCGGAGCTTCGTCAATGACTCTCCGATGGCCCACTCACAGTCCTAGCGAAAAGGGATTGCTCTTCAGTAAGAATCTCTTTGCTTTTCTCGGAGTAGACCCGCGTGCTATACCTTATGGGACGGAAGGGTCGACGGCGGATGTAAAAGGACTTTTACGGAGTAGGGGTGAGCAGAATGCTCTAAGTACTCCGTACCAAGAAATCATTCTCGTCATGCTTCCGTTTTCTCCACTCTTCTTGCAACCCCTCGAATGCTGCTCGGCGGCCTCCAATATCGCTAGTGTTCTTTAATCGTTAAAAACCAGCAAAAGCACGCAGGATCTGCCAGGTCAATTACTCCGTAGGACGATAGACAAACGGCTCCGCTGGTTTGTTGTCATCTGCGCCAATTGAACAGACATGATAGCCAGCAAACCAGCAAAGGACCCTGATGAGATAAGTTTCCGTCCATTGCAAATATTGATCTCTTTACCAATCGGAAAACGTGCCAGGTACGATGCTGTCCTCTACGGTGCAAAAGGCGTCTGTCCGCAGCTTCCCCACAGGGGGACACGGGGAATCTTCCCATCTCTGATTCGTGGAGCGCCCTTGGATATACTATGGTATTTGTTCATTGTGTCATAGCAGACGGTGATTCAAAGGACCATGCAGTATTCCTTCTTTACTCTCTGTTTCATGTTTGGCAAGGAGGATCTTGTAGTTTTGAAGCCCTAGGGTGTTTCTCCCTACGCACAAGGGCCATCGTAGCAATATGACACTAGATTGTATGGTAACTTGCCTGCCATCGCCATTTGGTGGAGATCCTTTCCGTTTAGGAGCTTCGCCGCTCTTAAGGTAACCCTCCGTCTCGTTTCGCTTCTGTGAGCAATCATTTCTCGTCGAATCGTAGCGCCGCTTCCCACCTGTTTCCGCACACACCATCAATTTTCATCCTGTATGGTACCCATCTTCCATCGCCCTAAATCGTCTTCTTCCCCCTCCCCTAGCCAGCGGCAACATGAAGGTAGGCGTGAAAGATTCTTCTTCTTGTGCCTCCTTTTTTTTTTTCTTCGCCTTCGGAGCTCCGTCCGAACACCATATGGTTGGTTCATACAGGTGAGGCAGGAAGCATATCTGACACGGAGCGTTAAGTCACTCGTTTTCGCCAACTCTTCACCTACATACAAGACGAGATAATTCAAGCCTTTTGCAAAAACGTCATGTCCTTCGCTCAATGCAGTACCACAGGGTTGTGAAATTAGAGCCGGACATGCTTGTCGGGTGATGTTGGTGAGGCGATAACTGTAAACGACAAGAGCATAGCAGGATAGCACAGGATAGCACAGGAGCAGACCCTTTTCGGTCCACTGTAGTGACGTGCCAGTGGTGCAACTCCGTCATCGGTGTGCAACGAACAAGTCGGTAGTGAGATTTATGATCACTTAGGGCGAAGTTATAGCGGCAGGAAAGGTTAGTTAAGTGGAGGGTGCCGAAAGAGGGCTACAGTAGTTAGTTCCTTGTCCTCTGCCAGTTAAAAAAGCGCCTCATCTAAGGTGGTCCCACGCGAAAGAAAGGCATCGCTTGAGGCATAGCGTGCTCAGGGTCTCCCGTACCGAAAGCACGCCTCCATTTCGACTACTCAAGGCACTCCTCCCCTCCTCCTCCAAATCTCCTGCATCTGTCTCTTTTGCCAGATCGCGGATCACGGTTGGCATGTCTTCCACAGCGCCACAGGGAAGCTCGGCGGACAACGAGCCTCTTTCGAGCGACGCAAGGCCGGTTGCCACTGCCGTGCCAACAGCAACTGCGCGCTCTACGCCCTCTTCGTCGGCATCGTCCGTGAGCGACGGAGCAGGGTCGTCACAACAGCGACAGAATCAACATCACCATCACCACGGTCGACTAGGGGACATTGTTCCTCGAGATGCTCCTTACGTGGAATTGACCGAAGAAGAATATGACGAGAATGATGCAAGAACGATGAGCCCTAGAAGAAATAGCGAGGATGTCGAGAGGCTCGGACAGGAGGCTCGTCAGGCCCTGGTAGAGTATGTCATGAAGCGGCCCATGCCATTTAGGTTTCTGCCAGAGACGAACTAACAACTTTTTCTTTTTTGATAGACAAGCAAAGGCACTGCAAGCTGGACTTTTAGCCATTGTGGAGCAAGTTGAAGTCGTGAAGCAGTCACATATCAAGCTTGAGAAGGGGAATGAATTTCTGCAATCGTAGGTCACCATTTTCTTCATTCAGTCCTCTTCACACCCTCTCTGCGATTCCTAGATGCTTGCACCGAATCTTTCCTCGCTCAATCTTATCATTTTTTTTTTTTTTTTTTGCAATCGAATTATAGACTGACAGCCTCGACAGATACATTGGCGAACTTATCACCTCATCTGGTGCCGCCAAAAACAAAAGCGGCCGCGCCAAATAAATTGCCATACGGGGTTACTTCTATTCGCATCAAGCATCGGCGTTGATTTGCACGGCGCTCCTTTGAAAGTGACGCGTTGCAGCGAAACATTTGGTCCATAATTACTTTTCTTGTCTGCACCTTTTTCTCTGCTGCTGGCATTGCACACCATTTACCGGACATTATTTTCTCTTTTTCACAGCATAGTGGCCAAGCGTTCGCTTTCCCCTCGACATTCCATATTTGCATCTTGGCATCCATCTGTGGGAATGGTGCCACGGAATCTTTCACAATCGCTTTCTGCTGGTTCCGAATGTCCTTGGTTCCACTACAATCGATATCTGGTCTTGGTGGCATTTCTTGTTTGTCTGTTATATACCACGAAACTACGATTGGTCTCGGCGTTCAGGCTATGTTTACGTTGCTTCTTCAATCTCAAAGGAAGCGGTTCTCGAGCTCATGGCGACGCCTTCATAGCTGTTATCGTTGACCAACGGCAATATTCCTTTGGATTTCTCCTTTAATTCTGTCGTTTCTTGGGGAACTTTTGCATGATACCGCTGGCATGATTTGTTTTTAAAGTTGCAGCATGGATTAAGAGTGGTCTAGACGTTTTGGATAGCTCAATGCAACCCATCGAGTATTTCTTTGCACTCTCGAATTTCTTGGACACCGAATCATTTCCGTTTGAAGTACCTTTTCTTTTTGTTTTCCACCTGGCCTTCAATATCAAATTTTCGCCAGGTGCATACTGTTCAACACTCTACCGTGGGAGCTTAGCGCAAGTTGCTAATTTTGGGAGCCTTGGAATGGTTTTCGGATGGATCAGGTTGACCTCGTCTTAATCTTGGAAGACTACGGATATCCGAATGTGGCGGTGCCAGATCCGGGAATATCTGCTCTATTATGCAATGGCAGGTTCGGTCGAATCTCAAGCGACACGCAATGTTACGAAGCTCTAGAGCGAGCCGAGTGCACTCGGCATTTCAACAACCCAAACTCACCCGAACCGAATCACGCGCCGATGACATCAAAAGGGTTGATGAAGTCGAATCCTTGCCAAAAGGAATGGATAGCTGGAACTGCAGCATTCAGGAATCCAGTTTATCAACCCTCATGATCCTGGAACCTTTCCCGCCCAGAACCAATTTTATATGACCGTTTCTTCAAGGTTCTTCTGAGATGGGCACTGTCCCGGCTGGGTCTTCTCATTTTACCACTGGAAGCCTTAACCTAGATCGGTGGGTATGACATTACTACTAGGGAATAATGCAGAAAAGTCTTTCTTGAATCCAAACAAGTCCCTCGTAAGCCTGCTGTTCGCTTCGAATGAAACTGTATGATCTCGTTTGACGTTTGCATTTTTTTTTTTACACGGGAAATCTCTGGGAATTGGTTATCGGTTCAGATATGATAATTCGGTCCAAAATCTGGTGCTACCGTTTATGCTTCTCATCTTCCTCTCGTTAGATATTCACAGCCTAGGGTCAAGTTTTCGAGATTTGTTTTGTGGCAGACAATGCGTTGCAGATATCAATACTTTCCGGTGTGACTTTCTCGGTATTCCATCCTTGAAATGATAAAATTGAGAATTCAAACTTGCGCTCCACCAATCATTCTATCCTCTTTCATAATCCTCAAACCTTATTGGCGATACAAAGTATGAAGTGCTCACGGAGGTGCGTTTGGAAAGGCTGTAATTTGGTTTGACACATATTATTTGAAAGAATCTAGAACATTTCCTCTTTAGTCATTTATAGAATTGAAATCATTGAATGAGAGTAGTGTAAATTCGATTTTCTCTGTAACTAAAACGTGATTTATTGGCATTTCCTTTGTTGAAATCCCTACATAACCACAAGCTATGCTGGAACAATCTGCGCATAGCGACAGGACATTCATAAACAGATTAAGGACAATTCATTTGTAAGCATGTGCCGGCATAGCACAGGGGTAATGCGTTCCACTCGTACTTCTATAGATGAGTGTGATGGAAAGATCGCTGGTTCGATTCCAGCTGTCGGCAGTTTTTTGCTTTTCCTTTTTGTTCTAGGAGAGGTCTATTTATGCTACCTGAAAATTAAAGATGAGAAGCAAGTCCTTTTAAAGAATTGAATTTTGCTGGCATTCAAGTTCTTTTTTTGGGGTTTGCGATGCAGGTTCCGTCCCTCGGTCCTACCAAAAGTCACCCTTAAGGGTGGTTTGTTATTTTTTGCCCAGACTATTTCACTAAATCTACGAAGTGTTAGCGAATGACGTCTAGTGGATAATTTAAGCAACTTTTGGGCAGCGTTGCGGGTACTTTGTACTTGTTTGATGCAGGGATACCTTTCGTGTCTCAGGACTCAGCCATCGACGCTCATAGGTACCTTAGATTGCCTGTCGGGGATGAATTAGCCACCAAGTCCTCAGTTATGAAACAGTCGATGATTCTCTATTAGTCCATGTCCTGGCATCTCTGAGTCTTGACCCCGCTACAGTTGCCCTGACGGTCAGAAAAATTCCCTTTTCATTATTGATCAGGCCTTTCCACGACATATTGGCCGCGCATGTACTGATCGCACAGCAACAATAACATTCGGCGATGTCGACGTCGTCCAATCGCTCCGGCCCCGTGCACCCACGGGTAAACAGCCTTCAACGAAATGGCCGTCACTCTCGTGACTCCTCTCGCCCCGTTGCCAAGAGGATTGCGCCCTCCGACGCTTATAGCTATGCTCTGCGAGTTGCATATCTGGCGCACCTTTTGAAGCCGCGAACACGCCGAGCGCAGAAGCCGCCGCAGCAGCCACAGCGTGCCTCAACTTCTATAAATGATTTAATGAAAGATTTCACTCTTCTCCGAGATTCGAAGAGTACTCGCTTTCCGAATGGATTCATGTCGGAATTGGAGAAGAGATTGACCGGCGTCTTGATTGGCAAGGAGAAGAGGCAGGAATATAATGACCCGGTGTTGAAACGGACCTTTGCTGTGTTTTTCAATGCATTTACAGAGCAGAGTTTCCACAAGCGCATGGCAAAGGATCGGCGAGTAGAAGATCTGGTGCTTATATTCTTCTCTAGCGCCACGAAAGAGTTACAAAAAGGTCTGGCACCGGGCGACGAATCTTGGAAGCTCCTTGTTGATAGACATGTTGCACTCTTCGTGCGGCTAATAAGTCTAACCCTCAAAGACCACGACTGGGTGAGAGATAGGCCAGAGCTTACGAGCCGGCTCGCAACTCTCGAAAGCAAATTACTAGCCCATGATCAAGATCTCGTTTCGAACGAAGGCGGTAAAGTGCAGTTTGAGACCGTGCCATTGAGTTACAATGTCAAGGACATGACACTGGTTCAGACCGTGGCGCGGATATTTGGCAAACCACTTTCAGACGTTCAGGCCGATATAGACACACATAAACCTGTGTGGACAGAGCAGGCAGCTCTTCAAGATATTAGCGCCTACCAGCATTTTCTTGGGTTGAATACCAAAAAGTCTCTCCGCGACGATGATTTTGATACGGAGGAAGCATACGAAGAATGGAGAGCTTCAGAGGGCCCCGACTTGATGCAAATGAATCTGGCCATTCTGCAGGCGAATCCCGAATTAGTAAAGAGTGCACCAGCCGCTGGTTTGCCACAATATAATTCTTCACCACAAGCGCCCGTTCCTTCCGAATCGGGCTACTCTGAGTTATCCAGGAAGATGTCTGATATTTCAGATCAGGTCTCCTCATATGTCATCGACCAGCCGGTCGACATGGGTCATGTCAGCAGAAGAGACAGTGACGGCGAAATGGATGAGCCTGATGGCCAACATCCTTTCACCTTCATCCCTCCTGATCCCAGAGGCTTTTATCGCGTCATACTTATGCAGGCCCTTTCTCATGACCTCACCGATCAAGAGTTGAAAGCGGCTGAGAGTAGTACAGAGGATAGCACACCAATTATTCTACTCTCCAAGGAATCAACAGAGTTGCTCAATGAGGCCTGCCTTCGGTGGCGAATTCCTCAATTTTCTCGACTGGTGCTCTTCTTAGATGCCATTCGTCAGAAGTTCGAGGATCAGGAAGTTAGTCTTGAAATTGTTGACGAGGCGTTTCGATTTATCAAAGAGCCGCCAGCCGAGAGCAAGCCGTCTGCGAAAGCTGTTTCCTCATCCTTGTTAGACCCGAATAAATGGACTATTGCGGACTTTGCTCTTTACAGGCAGTCTTTGTCCATTCTTCACGATCTGCTGCTGCGCGATTTATACGAATTATTGCAGGAAGCGTTTGATACCAAGGCGCCCAATATTGGCCCGATATTGTATGTCTTGGAAACCTACATTTACGAGGATCCTTTATTTTCCAAAAACCCCGAAGATCTTGACCAGTTTTCGATCCAACTTGAAGACAGCCTTCGCGCAAAAGCCTCGGTGGTGTATGGACAGTTGCTGGAGAAGGAAGTGCCTGGATCTCAGGATCAATGGGAGTTCTTTCACGTCATTCAGCTAGGGCGTGCTTGGATAAAATTGGCTGAAAAGATACAGAAGAGATATCGCCGGAATCCCGAAATCATGGGGTGGGTATACGTATATTGATTGATCACGTTACGATACATTTGCTAACCATTGAATCAGTGTTAATCTTTTCAATATATTTATTGAAACCACACTTCCTTCATACGGCGAGGATGCACGAGACATGATTACACGGATACTGGACATAGTACGAAGCACAGGCGAAGAAGTCAGTGTCGAGGATGGCTTTGAACTTTACAAAGAGATGGTAGAGATTCGCCGGATCCATCGGGATGCCATTCCTGAGTAAGTCAACATATCCCATACGCTGGCAGATTGTACCTTCTGACAATTTGAAGTGTTCGTTTCCCCTTCCATATCGAGGGTCTTTTGGAAGAGTTCGTCTGGCGATGGATTCAGGCCACAGACGAGAAAATTGTCGGCTGGGTGGAGCAAGCTGTGAAACAAGATCTATTCCAAGTCCGAACGTCGCGTCCTGATCAGGTACCCTCGGATGACGAGCGGCATAGCGTTTCGGTGATTGATATTTTCGGCTCGTTTAATCAGGCCGTTGATCAAATCGTTCAGCTTGAATGGGATGACGACTTTCAATACGCAAAGTTCATGACTGCTCTTTCGAGGTCCATTGGTGTTGGAATAACGCGTTATTGTGACGTTATTGAACAAAAGTTCAGCAAGGAAATGGACATCTTGACACCGGAGCAAGAGGCAGCCGCAAGCCTCTCCAGACAGGAGAGATGGA
The DNA here is from genome assembly GCF_001619985.1 of Xylona heveae TC161. Taxonomy (NCBI): domain Eukaryota; kingdom Fungi; phylum Ascomycota; class Xylonomycetes; order Xylonales; family Xylonaceae; genus Xylona; species Xylona heveae. The sequence goes on along the minus strand of NW_017264198.1, from coordinate 403,558 downwards.
TGCAGATGGCCAAGGATGCATGGAATAACAAGGAAAAGATAGAGCCATTCCAATTCGTCCCCCAGGTAAGCGACATTTTGGCAGTCACGAATGATAATAGCACTAACCGTTGATGCTACAGTCACTTGTAAAATTGAATAACATTGAATATGCAATTTTGCAGCTAGACAAGCTCGAGAAAAACATCAATATCGATGCTTGCGCAGATGTAATTAACAGACACACCCCACAGTCCACCGTCCGCCAGCGAAGAATCAATAACTTCGTTTTTACCATCAAAATAGTGGAAGCAGAGGACCTTAAGGCTTGCGATATGAATGGCCTAAGCGATCCGTATGTGGTGCTCGGCGACGAGTATCAGAAGCGATTGGCAAAGACTCGCATTGTGTATGGAAATCTCAATCCACGCTGGGATGAATCCATCGACATCACCACTCAAGGCCCTCTGAACATTATTGCTACTGTGTGGGATTGGGATGCTGTTGGCGATCATGACTGTGTTGGGAGAACTTCCATCAAGTTAGATCCATCTCATTTCGGAGACTTTTTGCCCCGCGAGTACTGGCTTGATCTCGACACTCAAGGTCGATTGCTTCTCAGGGTCAGCATGGAAGGGGAGCGAGATGACATTCAGTTTTACTTTGGTAAAGCATTTCGAACGTTGAAGCGTGCGGAGAGAGACATGACGCGAAAGATTACTGACAAGGTGGGTATCTCCTGGTTGTTGTTTACAATGAATTTCTTTTACGAGGAGACTGACTTTTGGACGTGAAAAGCTCTCATCATATATCCATCACTGCCTTTCGAAACGCGCGTTACGAAGCCTCCTTTCCAGAGGCATTACCATGTCCTCCGTCTCCAATATCTTTAACCGGAACAGAGTCTCCATGCCACAGCAAGGACCGACAAAAATTGAAATCATGAATGCACTTCGGCCCTTGTTTGTTTACTTTGACGACAACTTTGCCCTTATGAAGCAAACGCTTACAGACAGCGCAATGATTACGGTAATGACAAGATTATGGAAAGAAGTCTTGGTTACGATTGAATCTCTCCTTGTTCCTCCTCTGTCCGACAAACCATCCCAACAACGCCAGCTCACGCAGCAAGAGTTGGATATAGTCTTTCACTGGCTCAAGGTGAGTCACTTCATATTCATTTCATCACCTCCCCCAGGCTGACTCATATCAAACAAAGCTTCTTTTCGACTTCTTCCATGCCGTTGAAGACGAAACTGGCGAGGCCCACGGAGTTCCCATTGACGTTCTCAAATCTCCCAAATACCACGACATTCAATCTCTCAACTTCTTTTACTTTGAGTCCACGGATAATCTTGTCCGGACATCCGAACGGATGGCTTCGGCCACGGCATCACGCCAACAGGCACAGCGCAACAACCGTCTCTCAGCACCTGCCTCACTGGCGGGTCCCTCATTCGGAGGCGCAATAGGCCTTATGGGCATGACATCGACCCGCCGGTCAAAGAGCATCATGCTCTCGCGCAACCTGGGCACAATGAAGAAAGCCAAAGAAGAAAGACGGAAAGAGGCCCAAGCAGACCCGAACGATGACATGATTCTACGTATTCTGCGCATGCGACCGGAAGCAGAGAGATATCTGCGCGACCGCAGCCGTCAAAAGGAGAGACTCGCTGCCGCTGCCGCCGCCGAAATGATTGTTCGTCAGAGCCTCGCTTCCCGTGCTGGTGGTGGCTTTGGCAACCGTATCCTCCCTAGGAGATAGTCATTTCATTTCTATCTCTTCTCTTGTCTCTTTTCCATTTTCAATTGTAATCGCTTTCATGACCGTTTACCTATTCATCTCAAGCCTTCCTCATCATCTTATACCTTTTGCTCTCCTTATTCTTCATCACCCTCACCACCACCACCACCACCACCACCATCATCGTCATCATAATCTCATCAGCTTCATCTCCCTCTTCTTCTCCTTCTGCACTCTGATAATTAGCCTGATCATTCAAAGCAGCGTAGGAGCTTGCGTCCGCTCCCTGTCTATTATTTACCTCGATGCCTTGATGTTTTGCGTCCCCTTTTCCCTTTTAGAACCCTTTTCTTTTATCTTTTCTTATGCCGGATGATTAGCGGGTGTTGGCGCATTTGCTCTTTCTTCTCTTTCCTTCCTTTTCCTTTCCTCTTCTTTTCTTTTCTTTTCTGTTCTTTTCATTTGTGTTATTGTCGTTGTTTTGTCGTTGTTTGCGAGATTCCCGCGAGTATGTTGCATCCGGTATGCATCAATGCCTTATTCTTCTTCCTTTTCCTTCTCTTCTTATTTTTCTTCTACTACACAATCCCTTTTCTTTTCTTTTTTTCATTTTCACATTGTAATGCATATCATGGCCGCATGCTTTTCCTTTTTCCAAGCGCAGACGCAAGCGGGAAGAGCTAGAAGAAGAAAACTCCAACGTATAGCGGATTGCGCTTTTCCCCGCAAGATACAGATGAGAATCAGACACGAGAATGAATCCTTGCAATCAGTAATCAGTACTCAGTTTCAGCATATAATAAATATCAAATATCCTCTTTAATTCGTAACAGTATTCGTGTCCGTAATGTTTGGTCTACACCTTGTCTATACTTTGTCTTACGTCTAGTCTTTACGTCTAGTCTTACGCCTTGTCGTACGTCTAATTAACTAGTCTTACATTCTAACGGAAGACAAGACAAGACAAGACAAGACAATCTAACTAGGCCCTCGCATTCCCTTCCACACCCACGTCGCGGGATTGAAATCAACTTCAAACTCGACACCGCCATACACACCCACCGCAGCAAAAATGTCAAACCCGCCATCGAGGCCCGCCGTGCCGGACAGGTCCTTTTTCGAGTCGATTTCCTCATGCAGGTCCCACGAGCCATCGAGTCGGCCGTTGCGCGTGAAGAAGACTTTGGCATTGACGCCTACGCCTGCCGAGTTGCGTCTGCGGGCGGCTGAGGCGGAGGCTGAGGTAGAGGATTGCGTTGTTTCGTCGGCGGCATGGTCGTTGATGTCCTGCCCGATACTACTAGGATTTTGACTACTAGGATCCTGCCCGTCTTGCAGTCTCAATTCAAACGTCATGCCAATACCTAGCACGTCGCCCGCGGCAAAGGGTCGAGTAAAGTCCTTGCCGCCCCACATGTCGTTGACGTAGCGCCGGCCGTCGTCGCCGTGGATGGCGAGACTCCCGCGGTGCCAACCGGGCAGACGAAAGGAGGGGTACGGCTGGGCAACGAAGCCGAGCGCTAGTGCGTATTCTGGGTCTCCTTGTTGTTCTTGTTGAGAGGATTGAGAGGACGGACCAAGAAAGCGCGCCTCGTAGTAAATCGTCTTAGATCCCTCTGTGAAAAGAGGCGAGTCGAGCGTCGATGCGTAGAGAGGCAGATCACTGAGAAGCGTCGCGTCTTCGCATGAGGCGGTGGTTTTGCCGCGCCATGTGCCTGATGCAAAGGACTGCATTCCATTGTTGTTGTTACTTTTTGATGATGAGGACAAGCTTTGTTGGTAATGATGAGGTTGTTGGTCGTTGTCATCGTGATGAGATTGGCGGTGCGAGAAATGGCCGAATAAGTTACGTTTCCATGATGATAATGGCGCGGGAGAGCTGCATGGAGGTTGGTGTACTTCCGGAGAAGAAGTAGAAGAAGCAGAAGCAGAATAAGAAGGAGGAGAAAAAGAAGATGAAGAAATGGAAGATGAAGAAAACGAAGAAGAAGCAGGCATTATCTCGTTCAAACTCCCCTGATAATGTCGCGGTCTCGTCAACGTGATCCGTCCCTCCCTTCGACGCAGCGTGTCCACTGCAGAAAACACCGTCCGTGGCGTCCAGAGCGGATTCGTCTCGCACCAGTCCTGGCCCTGCTCGGCGGCAGATTTGGTTGCGTTGCTGGTAGGACTCTTGTCATGTCCGATGCTCGGCGGAGGCGGCAGGAGTGCATTGTCTGGGATGATTCTCCAGTTGTGTTCGTATGGCGGTGGCTGTTGCTGTGACGCAGAGGCAGAAACAAAGGAACAGGGTTGCTTGGTATAGGAGTGTTTAGACACTGCTTGCATCTTGGATTTCTTGGTACTCATGACTAGATAGTTGGTTTGATTCGAATATTTATGGGATTCGTGGGATTCGTGAAAACGATGTATGTAAAGGTTGTTTATGTGCCTGTTAAGCCGTGATGGTGAAAGGTAGCTATGCTGGGGTGGAACTGGCGATATATGGGGAGGTGTGATTTGGCCAGATATGTGGCGTCTCGAGCAATGACGTGTCGAATTAAGATGGCAGGATAGTCGTGACAAAATCTATATAAGGTGTTCAATGCGATATGATCATTTCCGGCGATTCCAATAATTTCATATATGACCAAAACACCGTGGCAGTGAGGGAGGCGCAGTCCTCGGGCGGGACAACGGGAAGGAACGAATCATATGTCACAGACTAGAGGTGGTGAGAGTTTTCCTTGAGACTTTTGACACAACGATCGGATTTCGACTTATATCGCATACAAAGTGATCTGACCTTGGCTGCAGCTAAGCCTATCCACCGCGCCTTGGTTAATGAAACTATTTTGTAACTTAGGTGGATAGATACAATGTCATGAACAAGTACTATTAGGGTGTCTGTCGGTCCGGCCTTGGCCCTCTTCCCACCGCTCCCAGCGTACACCCGAAGTAAAGATTGTAGTATTTTCTTTTAGGGAAGAAAATATAATAAATTTAAGTTGACTGACTTAGAAAGTTTAAAATATGATGTCCTTGATTATTATAAAGAATATATATATATAAAGGTAGTAAAAGCCCTCGAAATGCTTCTCATAACGTTCCAACAATAAGCTTCTTTCTTCCTAAGATTCTTCGTTCTTGACAAAGGCACTCCTGCTTGCAATCAGAGCAGCCAGCGATTTCACACTTGAAATTTCCATCAGATCAAAAAAGGCCACATCAGCATCAAGCTGCCTTAACATCCATGTCCTTAGCTCAACAGTCACAAGGGAGCCGAGTCCTTGAGGACCATGGAGCTCTGCACGCAGCCCTTGACGGGTGGCATGCCAGCCGAGAAGCATTCGTTGAGGGCGTTCTGGAGTGAATTCATATCGGAGACATCGCAGCATGGGGCGGCGACGCGAACGCCTTGCTCTTCGAGGTCGTGGATGAGTTCATTGGCCAATACCTTGGCCTTGCCGGATCTGGAGAGCAGAATGAGGTACTTGGCACCTCGACTCGCCATCCACCTAGCAATGCTTCGGCCGAGACCGCCTAGGCCGCCAGAGATAACAAAAGTGGCATCGGGATCGAAGTCGTATGTACTCTTCCGGCTGGGAACAATCTGCGAGCAATCACGTTGAGATCACCGTCGTCAAAGGCGATGGGGGATGGATGGGGAGCGGGGGAGCCTACCGGGACAACGTCTTGCTCATGCGGCTCGAGTATAATCTTGCCGGAGTGCACACCACTCTGCATACGTAGTATGCCGAAACGAAGCCTGAATCTGCGAGAATGGGAACGACCGCGTCGGGTTCAACGGCCCGATGTGGCTATTTCTCACCAGCTCCATCAAGCTTCCCAAAATACCCGAGAAACTTGGCCCGTTATTCGAAGCGATGAAACTGATATCTACAAACTCAAAGCTGACATTTTTCTTGAATTTCTCCATGTTCAGCCGCGCGGAGGAGTAAATGTCAATCTTACCGACCTCCACAAACCGCCCATATGGCGCAATGCAATCCCACGTCGCCCGCAACGCATCGCCACTCAGGGAGTTGACAGCTACATCGACGCCGCGGCCCTTCGTCCTGCGCTTGATCCCCTGCGCGAAGGTGAGATCACGACTGCTAAAGATATGGTCTTTCACGATGCCGTATGTCTTCATGAGCAGATCGCGCTTCTCAACCGAACCTACGGTTGCGTATATCTCCGCGCCCCTGACCTGAGCAAGCTGGATGCACGCCTGTCCAACACCGCCCGCCGCCGCGTGGATGAGCACCGACTCGCCCGGCTGGATGTCTGCGATGTCGTAAAGCGCAGCGTACGCTGTGACGAACACGACCGTGAACCCTGTTGCACCAGCAAAGCTAAGAGTCGCCGGGATCTTGGCGAGGGACGTCTCCTTCGCACAAGCAAATGCGTTGAGCGTCCCTGCCGCGATGCCGCACGCGTGGTCGCCAACCTCAAATCTGGTGCACCCAGGCGCGACCCGAGTGACGACGCCTGCGCCCTTGACGCCGAGGTTGTTGCCAATCATCTGCCCGAGCGCGATCATGACGTCGAGGAAGTTGAGGCCGGCAGCATGCACTTTGAACTCGACATCGCCATCGACGAGCGGCGCATCGTAGCCCGGATCTTCAATGAACTGGAGGGTGTCTAGTAGGCCGGGGCCGCCGATGACCAGCTTGAGCGCTCTCTTCGTGTCCGCCCCGAAATCACCATTGTGAGGGGTCGGCGTAGAGGTTTTGAGTGCAATAGCGTCGTTCATGTAGGATGCCTCGACGAGGCGGCTAACGTAAATGACTCCATTGGACTCGTGAAAGCTGTTGTCAGTCACGGCCTTGCTCCGCTTTGCCAGCACCTCGTCAATTAGCCGGACAGTGCTGCCGCAGATGCGGGCCGCATCGATGGCCTCGTCGATGGCGAGGGTAACGAACTTGATGGTCGGATTCTCCTGGCGGATGACGCGCGCGAAGCCAGTAACGAGCTCGCCGGTTGGTTTCTTGACGCCGGGCCGCGGCCGTAGCCGAGCCAGACGATGGAGTCAAGCGCTGTCGTCATCTGCTGCAGGGACCTGAACAAGCCTTCCCCGATGTGGTCAAGCAGCGGCGGCTCGAGCGGGCGATGCAAGAGGTACGCATCATGCTCGCCATTCTGGTACTTAACTTCGAGTTCGAGGCTGTTCCGGAGAATTTGAACAGCACGTACGGCAGACAGAAGGCTTTGAGAGTGCCGCAGCAGTGCTATGTAAGGCTTCGACCTTTGGCCCATGGGCAATGATTAGAGGTCGCGGCTTGTGTTGGGGGGGATTCGGTGGCAAAGGCTGGAACCTCTTTTTTTCTCCCTTCCAGAAAGTAATCTGCTGTGCTGAGTCCAAACCCATGATTGTTCGAGCCTTACTCTATGTTGATTCTGAGTGACTTGACTATCATGGTGTGCTACTTTACGTTTTTAATCGAGAGTAGACCACAGAAGTCATTTTATAAATTTGTCGACTTCTTTCTCATTCAATGTATCATAGAACTTTTCTAGGATGCCTCTCCCACAAGAATAGAGAAGTTATCAAACCAAATGCTGTCAGAACAGTCATGAAGATATTCTGCTTGTTGTATCCCGCTGCAAATGCCCGCCTCACGGCAAATTGCTGGTCAGGGGTCAAATCCTGAATTGTAGATAGAGATTTTGTAACTACCTTGACCTGCTCAGGGCTAATTATTGACTCCAAGTGAGAAGCCAGATAGTTGTTGAGAATAGTAGCACTGATTGTCTGTCAGAAGGCCGGCACCAAGATAGAAGCAGAGATCTTACCAAACAGCAAGAGAGATCGTCCCACCAAGGACGCGAACTTGAGTGACGGCGCCCATCATGACAGCTGTTAGAGGTCAGCTGCAATATTGATAGCAATATTCAAATAGAGCAATAATACCTAAATTAGCCTCGGAAACGACTGCACGAGCAAACGTCAATAAGGTAGCTAAGCCTAAACCAAAGCCTATACCCATCAGGACCTCAAACCCATATTGCGACTTCGGTATCTCAGTCGTGTCTGTAGGAAGTGAGCAGGTAAACCCTACGCCAAGCAGCTGCACAAGAGAGCTGCCGACGACGATGTAGAAAGGTGGGACTTTCATTTTGCCTGTTAGGAAGCCCGAAACTGCTGTTGCAAGGGGCGAGATAAGCAAGAGTGGCAACAGAGCCAGGCCGGCATGCAATGGCGACAGACCACTGACGGCCTGTGCTCTTTGAGGGATGTTGACCACGATTGAGACAAAAGGAAATCCAACAAAAAAGGCGGTGCTACAGCTAAATTAATATTGACATGGTTTTATTACATCTGGTGACTTACAGTAACATCATAGATAGTAATCTGTCTTTGAGGATACTAGGTGGAAACACCGGTTCCTGAACTGTCTTGTCATTATCAATATAGATTTCCCACAAGGCAAATAAGATGCCAGCAAGGACAGCGATGACCAAAGTTGTGACAACAGTGGCACTATTCCATGGATACCGTGTACCACCTTCCTCCAGAGCGAACACAAGCAACACAGATGATGCGAGCAGCAGAAACATGCCAAAATAATCGACCCGAATCAGAGCTGACCGAGCGAATTTGTTTTGGAGCCGGTCTTCGAATGCAAGTCTCGATGTCGCTTCTGAAGTCGGCAAGCACCAACTGATTGCTACAAGAGAAATTAGGCCTCCAGGAACACTGCTTGCATCAGTATCACCGAGCCAGAACAAGATGGTAATGAACTTACTTCAGGAGGAATACCCATCTCCATGATGAACTGGTATTGATGACACCTCCGAGGATTGGCCCAAGGACACTAGCAGCAATGAAGACGGTCGAGACGATACCCATATACTTGGCGTATTTTTCTATGGGAACTAGACCGGGTGCAATGACCATGGTCATTGAGTAGATGCCAGAAGCTCCAATGCCTTGGAAGGCACGGAAAATAATCCTGCCCAAAGCAAGCTCAGTTCAGTGTGTTGTAGAAAGATGCAAAGAGATGGAAAGTGCGTACAATTCAACGATATTATTCGAAATGCCACAGAGGACAGAGGATAGTGTAAAAATTACAAGAGCTAAGATCAACATGGTTTTTCTACCAAATATATCGCTGAACTTTGCATAGATGGTGAGGAAACCTAAGAAGTCAGTCGACTGCAGGATAACAGATCCATAGGTCTGTAAAAGAATTTATACTGACCTGTGTAGGTAAGGAGATATGCAGTTACAATCCAATCTCTGATGAAGAAGCCGTTCAGAGCATTCGTGATCGAAACCAGTGACGTGCTCACAATAGTTGTCTCGAGTGTCGATAGGAACAGCGCTATCCAAAGGCTTGTTCGATCAGTATCTGATGTAGGACCTTGCTCATGCTCTTGGGCGGCCATACCCAGCCGTGAGTACGTAGAACTTCCATCCCTGGAGATACTCGTTTTCCGCATTGGATTGAGCAACGTTTTCGATGGCTATATCCTTATCCCCTTCAGCAGCCACAGGCTGCATTTCAACTGTATCGGCACAAGCTTCCGCTGACACAATTGGATTGATTTCATTTGGGATAGTTTCCTGAATGGCCGATGGTAAAACGTGGTCTTCATTGTTTGCTTGCATCGTTTTCATATTGCTGTAGACTTAAATGAGAGGGCGAGCTCAAGACAAACGAGCTGCCCGACCTCGCGACAGGTCCAAACGAACGGCAGGGTGTTACTTATGAGCGACGAGGATAATTTGAAACGTGGCCGAATGGTAATGCGCCTTGCCATAATGCTGACCGTTGCTCTGGAGCGAGACAGGGTTTGGTCTTTGTTGGGCAGTGAGCTGTGGAAACCCTGCCGGATGTGTTATCTGTAACTTCTCAGCGTGCTCAAGTAGACCGCCTCTCCCTCTGTCTACGTATAGAGTCCTTGATTTAATTTTATTATATATAATCAAATCCGCCACCTGGAAAAGGCAATCACGCTTTCGCCCTTACCCGCTCTATCGCTAATTACGCCAGTTCACAGACAAGCAACATTCACAATGACATCTGAATTTGAAGTTCACCCTCCTCGCAAGATCCTAGTTGTAGTGACAGTAGGAGGCTCTACAAATTCAGGTATCCACGGTGTCGTCACCTCACACCGTTGTCAAATCGACTGACCATTTCCTAGCACCGATTCTCGAGATCTGCCGTATCCTCGCAGAACGTGGGCACACAATTGATTTCGCAACCCTTGCGGCCCGAGAAGGACTCGTCAAGCCATACCCCTTCGTCAGCGCGGTGCACATCGTCGGACGTGCTATCACCGCGCCTGAGGACGAGCAGCTGTACATGCGGCTCAGCCAGTGGGACAACCGAAGCTATCGTGGAAGGAAAGACTACTTGCAGTGCAAGAAGTTTTACGACAGCTTCTGGCCAGAGACGTACCGGGGGCTCAAACATGTCGTTCTTACTACCAAGCCGAACTTCATCTTCGCAGACTACCAATTGGATGCTGCTCGAGATGTGGCGACAGAATGCTGCATTCCGCTCGCGATGCTGTGGCCGCAGATGCCCTGGCTTCTGGCGCCGCAGAGTTGGATTCCTGGTGTTCCCGGGACACAGACGAGGTGCCTAACAAGTGAACATGCAAGTATGTATGATCGAGTGTTCGAGCAGACATATTTCTTACGATATGCGCCCAACCTCATCGATCTGTACACTTGGACGAAGAAGCTGCGGCGAGCGAATGGAGTAAATACGATGCCATCCCTCAAGCCCCACCCAGATCATCTTGTTTTCGTCAACTCCTTTTTCGGGTTCGAGCCGCCAAAGCCGCTGCCTCCCTTGATGCTGGCAGCCGGGCCTGTTTTGTCGGAGACATGGGCGCCACTTGACGAGGCATCCGAGAATTTTCTGCAGCTGAAGAAATCTGTCGCCTACGTAGCCTTCGGCACACATGTTATCCTGGCATTAAATATCGTAGAAAAGCTTCTTGAAGGTCTCGCGGACGCTATGAGACAAGGTCATATCGACGGGGTTGTCTGGGCTCTGCGCTCCACAGCGCGGGCGCACCTCGAGCAAGCCCCCCACACAAACAGCCAATGGGAGATCACTGTTTGAAAACTTACAGAATGTGAGCTCCTCGTGGCTCTTCCTGGAAGACGCGCCTCAACGTGCTCTCCTTAACCATCAGTCCGTCACCCTTTTCCTCACTCACGCTGGCCCATCATCTGCAAATGAAGCAATCTTCCACGGCGTGTCGATGCTCTCGATGGCAATTTACGGTGATCAGATCCACAACAGCATGCGCCTTGTCGAGGCGGGAGTAGCTCTGGCCATCAATAAACACAGCTTCACTGCTTCTGAGGTCACAAACTCGATTGAGAGCATTTTGACAGATACAGACGGCGAGTTCAGTCGCAACGTGCAGCGCATGCAGCGCATTGCCACGGTTGCCAGCCGGCGAAAACACGTGGCGGCTGACCTGGTAGAGGAGCATATGTATGATTGGGAGTTGCGCTTTGAGCATGAGTGGCCTAATGACACGGATGTGGAAGGATTAGTAAATGGTGGAAGAGGAAAGGAGCTGGGAAAGATGCACCTGCAAACTGCTGATGCACGGATGTCATGATTTAGGGCAACAAATGCAGACCAATTTCTCATTCTATTTGGAACGTGTATTCTTTTTGGGGTTGTTTACTACCTAGTAGGTTAGGTAAGTTGTGACTCGGGAGTCCTTCTACTATATATTGTAGTTCGGATTTTAGTGCCCGCTAACTAAAAGCAGCCCTCTAAATTCTTTATAAGAATGCAGAGCTACTGTCTACATTTTCTACTTCTAGTAATCAAAGCCTTGATAAAACTACTGCGGTAATGACATGGAATATGGATTGATGGTAGAATGAGGCAGCTACCTAAGGTAGGCAGATCTAAAGCCTTGCTAAGGTAGGTAGCTCATGTTCCTTATAGAGGGTAAGTACTACGGAGAAAATGGAGAAAATTGTGGCACATTATGTCCCAACAAACATTTAAATCCTATTTACCGCCTCCGATTAACCGGCTTCAAGCACAATGCTGTCTCCATTACCCAGTTGCTCAAAATGGACGCCTTCAAAATCTTCCAAATAGGAGGCCCCATCGCTGGATTTGAGGTTACTCTCCTTTTCTTCTTGTTCTTGCTTTAGAGCATCCTGCACAGTCAGGGCTTTTCGCCGGAGGAAGAAACTTACCAGACCCGCTCCAGTTTTTACTTCATCGTGCGTGCCAACCCAGTATCTAGGACAAAGAGCTCTTTGTACCTTGAGCCCATTATGAGCACCGAGATTGAGTTGACCGCGGTTTGCAATAGACACATCATGTAGCCCATGCAGCAGTGCTAGAGTCTCAATACGCGGGAGAGCATCCGCAATCACGGAGACATTCTCATGCTCAACGCCGTGTGGTGTGTACACTATCCCGCGAGTGACGTGAGAGGGTCTACTGTGTCCGTCTTTCAGAGTGTCCGCTTTGAACGATATTAAGATGGCGGTGTGGTAATACAGTGCGTCTGTCTGAGAGTAGACTTTCCAAATCGATAGCCATTTTGGAAGTGGATCTAGGACCGCAGGCCAATGCCACTTTCCGCCAGAAAAATTTGGGACCTCTCGAACAGTATCAAAGTGATTGTATGATTTGACGAGTCTAGCTGCTTTCTGATATATATCCAGAAGTGTTAATGCGAGCGTAGCAGTATATGCATGTCAAGGTGGAAACTTACTTCCGTTGCGAAAACGGGAACTGAGGAGTCCACCTCAAGTAACGTATCCTTGTGACAATGATCGCTAAACTCATGGGATATAACAACGGCATCTATGCGAGTTTTGCACAATATATTCGAAGGTGGCGATCGGCGTTGGCGCCTTGACGACGACGATGTTGATGAGCTCATCAAGAACGCTCGCTGCTCCATCTCCAATGCAAGCTCTTCCACTTCTTTGATGCTCTTGTATTTGCTCTCAGTAGAATGCCATTGCTGGCTAAACCAGCTTGCCACATCGCTTTGCGGCCCAGCCAGCCAGGGGTCAATGAGTATATTAAAGTATTGTCGTCCTTCTCGATGCTTGACTCCAGTCGGATACGGTATCTGAAGGAGCCAGCTCGTATCTGCATTTAAATGCATGAGCAGTGGCTGGTGAGCGCTCTCTGTTGTTCTCGTAACGGCCGCTTCTAACTCTGCTCTTAACTGAGCTGATGGCGCATCTGTATCAGCCCTTCGAACCATGTTGAGTATTATCGGGTGGTAGTCTTATTTGCGCAGCAAAGCTATATATCAATATACAGATTTGCGACAGATGAAATGAAGAGCAAAGAATCAAGTTCGTGCACAGTGTCATGAGAGCAGAAAATGGAGTTGGGTTATCGAGACGATCTATTGGGCTGGCCGAAACCTGACGTATTAGAGTCATGACGCGCGCATGTGGCTGCTTTTCCGTGGTGGTCCTGCGTTAGTATCAACAAAACAATCGAAAGCAGCAACAAGGAGTGTCCTCTCATATCAAAAGAAAATTAAAAAGAATTCATCTAAGTCTGCACAGGCATGAATCCAGCAATACCAAATTCCAGGTGATATATTGGATTAGTTTATGTCAAGATCTCTCTAAATGTGAAGGCAACTTGACGCGATAGCTTTATCGATACGGGCGGGCTATTTCCGCAACACAATCCATCTTTCCATCTTCCGCTCAACAACACCTACTTTCTGTCGGTCTGAAGGTTTTATCTACGCCCAACGCGTGCCACTTTGTCATAGATAATCAAGACTGAGAGGACTGGCAAGCTCTATCATTTGCCGTATATTGCATACTTTAAAGTCTTCCTGACTTGACGACCACCATGTCCAAGTCCTCATCCTCCTTGTATGGGATACCTCGACCAAAATCCTCCACGGCCAAAGAGATATCATCCTCGACGACCCTCTCATTTACGTCACAGTTATCATCACTTCTGGCCAATTCCGCAAAAGGAGAGTCTCCGCAATCGTCTGGACGTACACGGCCGTCTCAATCCAAGTCATCCATCTTCAACGCACACAATAAGAATGCCAAAAAGCGAGCCTTGAAAGACCTCGAAGATGAGGATAACCCTACCTTTTCCCAGCGGAGTTCTGTTGAGGGTGTGGATAGTTCGACCTTGCATCGATCGAAACGGAAAATGGAAGAAAAAGCGAGGCTCTACGCTGCGATGAAGCGCGGTGACTACGTCCCATCAGGGGGTGACGACTCACGGGATGAAAGAGGTTTGGTGGATTTTGACAGAAAGTGGGCAGAGAGCACAGCGCGTGGCGAGGGACAAAACTACGATACATCATCGGGCGAAGACGACGATGAGCCCGCCAGCGACGAAGAATTAGTTGAATTCGAAGATGAGTTTGGACGAACGAAACGCGGCACAAAAGCAGAAGCTGCTCGAGAGCAGAGGCGGAGAAGGGACGACGCGGCAGATGAGCCTGACAGACTTTCTGCGCGGCCGTCTGAGCCTGGAAACCTGATTTACGGGGATACAATTCAGGCCGCTGCGTTCAATCCAGATGAACCTATTGCGACCCGCATGGAAGACCTTGCTAGGAACCGAGACAAATCCCCCACGCCACCAGAAGAGGTACACTACGACGCATCCAAGGAAGTGCGAACCAAGGGAGTTGGATTCTATGGCTTTTCTAAAGACCAGCAAGGCCGCAAGAAGGAGATGGAGTCTTTGGAGAAGGAGCGACAGGAGACGGAGAAAGGACGGCGGGAAAAAGATGAGCGAAAAGAGCGGAGGAAAGCCGAAATTGAGGAGCGCAGAAGAAAAATAAGAGAGCAACGAGGCAAGAATCAGGCCGAAAAGTTTCTAGATGGTCTGAATCAGAGTTTCGGAGCTGATACCCCTTGAAACCCTGGAAACGATTTCAGTTTCACGCCGATTTTTCGACATGAAATACCATTTGCATCAAAGACTCATCATCATAATAAGATAGCTCAATCACCACCGCTCTGAATTTGGACTTTGATTGCCCCCGTCTTCGGATCCGCCGCTGTCTGAAATGCCTTGACGGCATCCTCCAAATCGAACCGATGCGTCACCAACTTTCCAAGATCGATTACTCCTCCTTGGACGAGCCGGATGGCCTTTGGCCACATATTTGAGTATCTGTATTGAAATTGCAGGTCGATTTCGCGAGTACTCAACCTCATGAAGGGGATGTTTATCTCATTCTTTCCGACACCAATGACAAAGACTTTGCCACCAAATTTTGTGGCGTAAATTGCAGTTGCAACACTGCTCTCCACCCCTGTGCATTCTAGTGCTATTGCAGGCTCGATATGGTCTGCTGCTGCAACTACCGCCTTTGCAGAGTCTTCTGCGGAGCTTCCTGGCCGAACCTGGTGTGTTCGCACTGATGGGACGAGGTCCTTGGCAAAGGCAAGTCGACCTTCATCAATATCGGTGATGACAATCGGTTCTGCACCGGCTGCGCGGCAACAGAGCAATGTCACAAGCCCGATGGGTCCTGCTCCGCAGATGAGCACGGGATCGCCGAGCTTGACGCCAGATCGGTCCATGCAAGCCAGTGCTACACTTAGCGGTTCCAACAGGGCACCATGTTCATAGGACATGTCTCCAATCTTGTGACACCATATAGCCGGGTGATTGACATATCTGCGTAACAACCCATTTACTGGTGGTGTAGAGAGGAATCGGACATTTTCGCATCCATTGTATCGCCCTGTCAAGCAGGGTTCACACTGGTGGCAGATAATGTTGGGCTCAATTGCAACGCGATCTCCCACCTCCAAGTGACCGACAGAGGGATGCTTTGCCAGGACCACTCCTGCAGACTCATGACCTAGAATATGGGTGTCTTCTACAATCATTGGCCCAATGCGCCCTGCGTGCCAGAAGTGTACATCGGATCTGTATCGATTGTTAGACAGCTAGACTCCCTTTTAAGATATTAAATGCCACAGTCTGCCAAAAGCTCACCCGCATATTCCTGTGCTTCTGATGCCAACTGTGACCTCGCCATGTTGTAGGTTGCCGCCCTTTTCGATAGCGGACAAGGATGGCTCAGCTTCAGCGATCCATAGGTCGTGCCGAGGGTTTGTGAAGACGCCCACATTGGGCTTGCTGGGCTTGGTGAGGGTGGAGGAAGCCATTGTGACAATTCTCTTTCAATGAACCTCGATTGCAATCCACAGTTGGGCTCTATTCTCCTCTACTGGTGAACTGCACTTCTTAAATAAGAACTGGAGCATTTCTGATGTCACCTTCTCGACACGATTATCCACCTGCCAGAAGTGCCACCGACCCCACGATATCGGATTGAGTTGGCACGAGCGGCTCCAGTTCGCGACCCCTCGTGGGGTTAAACATCCGAGCCCTTGCCGACCTGGGGAAAGAATCCCGCTCCACAATAGGGATCCTTTGAGTCATTGCAACGTGGACAAGGGAGTATATACCTCACAGCAGTTCTAGGTATTAAGAAGAATTTGTAAACGGTTGGGTCTCGATCCTGATGTGTATTGTGGGACTGAATAATAGCAATGATAAGAGCTCGTGATATCCTGCGAATGTCATATAATGCTGACAAGAGATACGTTCTGCTCCAACAACCAGGGAAAAAAAACTGTGGAGGCCCGAGAGGGAGAGAGAGAGAGAGAGGTGTCGGAGGCGTTTTTTGGGGTCTCAGGTTTTGCGGGGGAGAAAGACCAATCTGGT